>NC_056745.1:175455685-175535685 GCF_019279795.1 Protopterus annectens | reverse complement strand
TCCTTTGCACAACTTTGTTTTTATTTAATAGGATGTTATGATATGCATAAGTAGAACATGAAAAATAAAACTAATAGTGTCCAAGTCAATGATCATCAGTAATGCCAATTACAAGCCACTGACTGCAAAAATGAACACAATGCCAACTGATGTCTAAAATGAATGTACATGTTGATACACATACATCAGAAACATGTCCCATCCTTCATATTTGCATAGATAGATAATGTACTAAACAAAATGATATAGTGTGGGTAGGGCAGTCAAGCCACTGGAATACAAAACACACAAGAGACAAGGGATAAACACAATGCATTGGAGTGTGTTCATACAAACATTGTTTCAGTGCTGTGTGCATCAGCCAACACAGTGTCTAAACAAATATGGTCACAGAAGACATGCACAGTAGGACACATCTTGACCACAAAGTACAGCCATAGAGAAGATGAGAGACATCTAGGCCTTCTTAAAACTTATCACACACTTTCTTCATGTCACAGACATGTCAGTACACATCAGGAAACCATCCAGTTACATAATCAATGAAAAGCCAAAGCACACATCACTTGATACACATTTCATCTGCAGAACATCTACAAGGCAGTCAGAACCACGAATGATGTCCAGTCCATCAAAAGTCAGAATTCATGTCCATGATACTCACTGTGTGTGATGCTAGAAGCAAGCTGTAACAGAACCATCACCAGACAGATCAGGTGATGGCAACATCATAGGCTGGGACATCATCATGGGTCATGGAAGCACAGTATATAGTTCATTAAGGGTGTGTCAGTCTAAATTAAAACATGTCATTTATTTGCACTGGTACACTGTATGTGCTCAGTAATGAAGGTACCGCTGTTGTAATCAGACAAAGGCGGTGTGTATCCTCATCATAAGCAGCATCCTTCATTATGTAACTATTGTCTTTCAGCTGGATGTCATTCTCTGTGATATCACTGATGGCTCTGAATGTGCATGACTCAAGGCTGCAATATCAGTGTTGGCATGGAATGGGCATGACTCATTAGACTGCGATATCAGTGATGGCTCTGAATGTGCATGACTCAGCAGGCTGCGATATCAGTGATGGCATGGAATGGCATGACTCAGTGGGCTGCCCCTTATGTCATGTTTGCCTTATCAGTTATTGTAATACACTTTTTTGGACATCCACATCAACATCCTTTGGCACACATTTATGCACAATTGCAGATGGTATGTCTGTAGATGTTATTGCCTCCTCCCTCACTGCTTGCATGATCTTAGCAGCTGACACCTCTTCTGGATGTAGTGCATGATGATGATGTGCTGTACACTTCTGTAGTATGTCTCCCTGAACTGTCCCAGTGGTAACTGCCCTTACCCACCATGTGGCTGTCCTCTTGATCACATGACCCCAGAATAAACAACCATTTGTCTGCCTTTCACAATGAAACCTGTAGCCCTCTATTAATAATATGGGCTTTCTGCATTGGTCCATAGGTGTATTGTAAATGGACACAATGTGTCTAGGAATATTCCCTGCAGCACTCTTAAAACTTTCAAATTCTGGGCCAGGTTCCAAAAGTGTTGTTCTCAGCATAATTCTGCCAAGATTCTGAAAGACTTGCTCTCAGTGTAAGTGATTTACTTCAGAATAAGGCCTATCTATAAACAGGCTTCCTATGAGGACTAGATTCCAAAACACCTGCTCTCATCCCAGTCTCAGTGTAAGTGGTCATTTAAACTGAACGTGAGTCTTTCGGAATTAGCCCCCTGTGTCTTCTATCTCATTTTCTCAAAATATGACAATCAAAATAGGTCACCCTTTATCACAGAAAAAACAGTGGATGGCTTGATTGCACTTTCTGATTGCAAGGATAACATCCCCGTGGGTCTGTGGCCACATCCTAACAACAGTCAAGTGGTCAGGAAATTAAATGGCAATGCCTTGGGCTGGTTGGCCACTATACCATTGAGAAATACATATACAGCAACATGAACATACTGGAAAATGGCAGTTGGGTAAATACAACTAGTACATTTAATTTTTACCCACTCATAGTGGAAGCCCTTATATTAGATGCATAGGCCAGCATTCTTCTTTTGTACGGAATATTGGCGTACAAAGGTACAGTATGTAATAGGAAGTTTCAGCATGATGAATGAAGTCCAATAGTGCAGTTAGAGGATATATTTGCCTCAGGTCAGTTAGGCAATGTTCTGTATTATGCCAGAGTTAATGAACATGGATCTCCCAAACTGTTGATTTAGCCTTTAGTTCTAAAAGTAGTATTTATATGTACAATATAATCACCACTAGCTGGAAAAAAGCAAACTGTCTTTTTATACAAAAAAAGAAAGAAAAAATCAAGTATTTGCCTTTTTCCATTCTTAAATGCAAAGACAAGAAAGTATTTTCAAAACAGTGCTATGATTTTATTGTCTGATGAAGTCCTGACATGGTATTAGGACGAAATTGCTTACTATAATAAATTATTGGTACAGATATTTCATTTGATGTTTTTTCTGCACGTATGATTCAGCAGAAGAAATGATTCTTATAAAAACAAACAAAAAGTAGTTCCTGTAATTCAGCATTTTATCAAAATCCAGAATGAAAAAAATAAATACTTCCCTCATTTTCAATAAAAGTGTTTACTTGTACACATTCAGCTTGCACAGAAATGCAAACAACAGTTAAACCGCCAAAGTGTAGAAACTACTATTGCAGTTTAGTAGCTGTACAATATTTTTGGGGGAGCAGTGTAATTTTCTTGTTTTTATGTTTTCTTTCCTTGAACTGTCATACATAAATAACTTTAACGCAGCATACCTACTGTGATAAAATCACTGACAATTCATGCATATGAGTTTTTGTGAATAATGGATACTTGGTTCCTGCTGTGGAGAGAAATTTCTTTTACTGAGATGCATTATTTATGTATCTTTTGCATTTACTGTCATTATATTGTCGTATGGCAACACAGTAATTACACCTTTTATTTGTTTTGTTTTGTTTCATTACTTACATTTTAGATGTTCTGTTTTGTCAACAGTGCCCCTTTCATTTAGTTCTCCAGTAGCATTACTGTTTATTTCTGTAACTTGCACTTTACCTGGTATCTAATTTTTCAGTGAGACCTTTTCTTGCTTATATCACAAAAACTCCAATCAATTTTACAAAAAGTATTGTATCAGTCACTATTTCTTTGTTGCACGTTTAAATATACTGAGTGTTTCAACCTTTTGAGACAAAAATGGGGTAGGGCCAATATATCTCATTGTGAATACATTTTCCCTAGGCCTCTTAACATATTTGATTTTCTCTTAAATCACTAAGGAATGTTTCAAATTAATAATGACAGATATTAATGTTTCATACTTCTTAGTGTTATGTTCTTGTAAAAAGTATTCTTCTATTCAAAGTGAAAAAAGGCAGGTTTTGCATCAATTTACATTTTCTGAAAAATAACAGTTATGGAACTCTGGCATTATCAACTGACAATATTCCTCAGTTATTTGCCAAAAAAATCAAACATTTTACAAGGCACAGGGCAAAAATATGAAGCAAAATCAGAAACATTCCACAAAATCTGGGATAAGCAAATGCTGTTGGGCTCTGGATGGTCTCAGTATGAGCCCTATTTGAAACATGTATTTTTTTTTTAAATTCTGTATTCCTATAATTTGACCAGAGCCTGAGCATTCAAAAACTTCTATTCAATACAGCAGTTTGACTTTTGACTCAGCAAATTTGGTTTTTCCTTTCCCCCTCTTTGTCTGATTACTTGTATATTGTACTGATGGAAGATGTTCCTGTACTTTTTTCTGTATGTGGTCTACAGAAAGCTTTGTTCATGGGTGAAATCGGTCTGGGAGTTGGCCTATTTACCTAGTAAATATAAGTTAAAATGTAAATAAAGAAACCTAAATGAGCAGTTCCTCTTCCTCTACTTTTATTGATTTACTTATATATGTACCTGTATATATCTATGCATACATGTATACATGGGTAGGTACATTTTGATCTAAAACTCATTTTGTCTAAATTCAAAATATCTAAACGTAATCTGAAACTCATTTTATCTAAAAGACAATTAATCTAATCACATTGACAGAAAAGCGTATTGCGCTGTAAAGAATGAATGCTGGTATGGTTTATGGTGTTAGGACAGAAGGAATTACAAAGTAAATTAGACAAGTGCACCATTTGTGCTTTTCTAATGCCCACTCACAAGTTAGTATTTATATGTTGGCACTGATTCACTGTGTGTAGAATTATTTTTTTCTTTGTGATTGTTTGACCATTGGGTTAACATCTTTAAGTAATTGGATAATAGGTGTGAAACCCTCTCATGGGTGATAGAAGAAGACTTGCTTGCTCTCCTGCAAAAAAAAGGGGAATATTTGCTTTACATGAAATTTTAGGTGAGGTGTGATTTGATTAAATGTGTTTTAGATTACATTTTTAGATGATTTGTGATTCGATGAAACGTTTCTTAGATGTAATGTAATATGCCTGTATATATGCATACACCCTCTCCAAAACTTTAACTCTGTTAACTGTGTTCCCTTCCCTTGCCCCTACTCTAACTTCAGAAACACTCGCACATGTTCTTCCACCCCTAATGGTGAAGCATTTGGTATATTGAAAAGCTTCAGCATTAGAATTAAATCCCACTTGCCTTCATGTAATCACAGCACACATTATCTGCAGAAACAGTCCATCTTCTGATGTTCGACATGTCTTGCAATTGGCAAGCAGGAATTCTGGTAAAGTAAGAATGCAATAAACTATGCGAGTATATTGTAACTACGTGCATGTATCTATATCTACATCTCTATCTGTATCTCTGTCTGTATCTGTATCTATATGAATATCAGTATCTATCTATTTACGTGTGTGTGTTTGTGTGTGTGTGTGTGCGTGTGTGTGTGTGCGTGTGTGTGGGCATGTGGACATGACAAAGCCCCACATGTCGATCATTCATATGTACTTGCTTGTGCATGGGGACTTTCTTCCCAGCAAAACAAAAAAAAAATGGCTTTCTTGTATAGGCAATACATTTACCTTCTTATGCATATGAGAAGTTTAGTTGAAGCAGTGATACTATGTTGCAGTTTTGCAGTTTACAATTAAGTAGCTTGCATTCACTGTACCATGGTATGCTGCGGTGGTATGGCGGTAGCATTGTTACCTCACAGCAAGAGGTTCCCCCGATCGATTCTCGGCTGGGCTTGGGAGTGCCTTCTGTGTGGAGTCTGCATGTCCTCCATGCAGTTATGTAGCATTCGAAAGACATGCATGCATAAATGGGCATGCCTTCGTTGAAGGTTGGGCGTCAAACTGGCACCACGGCATTTCGTAAAAATCTACCGCCAATCATTGGTGGACCAGAGTTCCGCTGTGGCAACCCCTTACCGGGAAAAAGCTGAAAGACAAACAACAACATTCACTGTACCATGGTAAATCACATAGATACATGGACGTGAACACACACTCACACACACACACACACACACACACACACACACACGCACACACACACACACACACACACACACACACACACACACACACACACACACACACACACACACACACACACACACACAATCACATTCCTAATGAGTATATTAATTGTGATACCAACCTAATAACAAATACATTTGCCTTCTAGAAGTATGTTTGTCCTGCCTCACATGGGACACTAAACATTTATCTATTTTTAGCTGATGAGCTCATCTGCTCCTCCTAGTGTCAACTAGATGACATTCTCCCTCTCTGAGACTCAGGCCTGAATTGTAAACATCCTCTATTACCCTTCTTGATGAAGAAAGATTATATGTAATGCTTTAATATTTGATACACTCAAACCCACTTTATCCTGCATTTGATGTGTTTCAAGATTTTCTGAGTCTTGTATATTCTATTGCAAAATTACATTTTATTTTGCAGTTTGCTAACTTCTCTAGATTTCATATATTTGGTAGCTATTAACAAACACAAGACTATTGTCAACATCACCACCTGCTTAAGCACCACACTCTCAGTTAACGATGGCTGTAACTTGTTCATTTTCTGTGACAGACTCTGAAAGTGTTCCCTCTTATTTAGCCTTACATCTCATACACTCCCTCACATATTTAATAAATACAGATATACTGTTGATAGTCTTTGATTATTTAAATATGTGTTTCTTTAATGCTAGTTTATATACCTACTTGTTTGCCTTTTAGGTTGTTACTATAATACTATGATAGAATATACTATACTATGATAGTGTATACTATACTATTACAGAGTATAGTATACCAGTATTATCAAATGTAATTAATACTGCATTGTTTAAAATACTAGTCATTTAAAGATTTTGTACTGTCTGTAAAAATTAGTCTTATTGAAGATACTATGATGGCCAAAACAATGGAAAGCTGTTTTGGGAGATTGTACAATTGAATGCAAAGATATACACAACACACATGAAGGACTGCATCACTGTAAACCTTTTTGCCATTGACACAAACATAATCAGTATTATTTACATCAAAGGAGTTGAATTAAAAAAGTGCAAAATTCTGATTGCAAATATTTGACTAATGATTTTTGGAGGGACAGAATTCCAGGCTTTCACTATGAGTAAATAAATGCAACTGGTCAGAAATTAATTGCTTAGTCATACAACTGTTCAAAAGTCTCCCATTAAAACACAGAGAAATGAAGCACCTTAAAACTGTATTTTTACAGGAGATGCTCCTTCATTGCACCTGTCACATGGGTGACAAGTCCTGTATGTGTGTAACATGTATTTACTAACTCTATGGTCAAATGTCAAAGGGAAAGGGGACAATTTCACAAAACAGCACACTGGTTTTCTGTTAGCAGTTTATTCAATCACATTTGATTGGGCAGTTACATTCTGATCAACTGTTTTGTGAAAACAAGGGGCAGTACAGTTATATCCCTGAGTCATCCTCTAATTTCCTGGCTATGAGTAACATAACACATAAGGTCTCTTGCGTGTGCCTTTGTATGTATCGTGAAACAAAGGAGAAAGTAACAAAATATTTTCCTTTGTTGCTTCCTCTAGCATCTGTCTAACTTGCATGAGTATGATTTCTATTACTGTAAAAAATTAACCCAAGGAGGTATAACATTCCAAACTGGAGTCACTGCTACATATGAAAAAAGGGAAATCAGTATTGTTTATTTTTGTTAATTTCACATCTATTAATAACCCTTGTCCATTTTATAAACTGATATCCAAAGTATAATGTTTCAAAACTATTAAAAAGGAACTTTAAATTCAAAGTATCAAAATCCTTTTAAATATTAAAGTGAATGCTTGGACTTAAGTGTATTCATGTTGACTGTGGGAGGGACCAATAGTATTCTTAGATCTTTTAATTGTGGCTCTTACTGAAATACTACATAAAACATTACATGAATTTCATTATCATTTTCCTAGCCTAATTAGTATAATTTGTGAGGGAATGTTAATGCTGGCATTAAAGACTGCAGTATATTTATTTTATTATCTAACAGAAGAGCACGCCCTCTTTCCTTTACAATAATGGTGATCAGTGTTTGTGTAGATTGATCTTGGTGCTTTAACGTGTGTGATAGCATGACTTTTTAATGGACTTCATTTTTTCTCTAACATTCTTTAAAAAAATATTTGAAAAACATCTTCCTTTTAGTCTTGCCTTGCGATTAGTGTCACCAATACATTTCCCCTCTGAAATCCGATTTAAATATCTTTATCTATATAAATAACATGGTATTTATTCAATATTATAATTACAGTACCAAATCCCTGCATATGATTTTTTCATAGGAGTGGGTATGCTCTCGTCAAAGTTGAGAACATGTCAATAAACTTGTCTTGATATGTAGGATTTACTGTCATTTATAATACTTAATTGATAAATCATTTTAGTACATTTTGCCCATGACTTTCCTAACAAATGGTACTGTAACACATTTCTTTGCATTGCAATTTGCTTGTATTAGATAACCATCAATTTAATTTTGTATCTTACTTTTGGAATAGGAATGATTCTACTTCTGAATGTATTAGCACACCTGCTATACAGATAGTTTATGAGAAAATCTCTGTGATATGCATGCAGTGATAGTAGACTCTTCTGATATTTTAGTTAAAGATTCTGCAGACACACAAAACATTAGTTAGTCTATTTTTCTTTCATAAAAGTTGCTAGTATGAAACTTTGCAAAAAAAAAAAAAAACTGGAGCTATAAATATTTTGGAGCAAATATTTTTGTTAAGGGAAGATTCGCTGTTAGGAAATATTTTAATTCATTTTTTTGTTTGTTTTATTTCCCACTTTCTATCATGCAGAGAGTTATCTAACAACATTGTTATTTTGTTGCTAATTGTTTATTTTTGTTATACTGTTTAAAATACCAGCATGAAGAATGATACTAGCAAACTTTGTTATCTCCAAGAGGATATGCACATGGCTAACAGTTTTGATTCTGCTAAAAATGCACTAAAAAATGTTCTACTATACACTATTAAAATTTCTGAGATACAATCATCACTGATATCTACTTAATTTATTTATTTTCTTCGGTTAATGAGGGTAGTCTGACAGAGAAAATTCTCCATTTCAGATGAGTACCAGAAAGAAAAGTTCCTCAGTTGAAGTACATGTGCAGTAAATGTTGTAAGTGGCACAGAAAAAAATAAACCAACTATACACATCAGCTATAGACTTCTATATAAACAAAAAAGCATGAAGAAAATCATAATATGTCCATATATGTGTAGCTTTTTGGAAATATATGCATCTGTAGAGTACAATTTGTAAGTATATGGAAACAAAATTCAATGTATTTAAAGATTTTACGTAGTCTTCTTGGTACTACTGTGAAACACCAATTTCCCAAAAGTCGATGAGACAACTCTGGTCATGAGTGACGTACAGGTTAGTTTGCAGGCTAGAACTGGTAAGTGATCATTATCATGAATAACTGGTTAGTTTAAGGAGTAGATGTGGCAAGTGGTGAACAGCAGAAAGAGGAATTAGAGAGTGGAAGCTCCAGGAGATGACGGGTAAGTGCTTTGTCAGATGGTGTAATACCTCCAAAGTGGATATTGCAAGAACCTACGTATTTTAAGAGGGCCTTAATTACTTCACACATCAGTGCTGGAACAAGTCCAAGTGATCATTCAGTAAGTTTTTGACTTTTGCTGGTGAAATTTTGAGTTACGTTTACCTCTGCATTCTAAGCAAATGGAGATCCATAATTTACAATATACACTGCATACAGTGAGTCCTAATAGTGATTATTTGATTTAGGGCTAAAGATTTCAAGTAGATCTTGCAGCCTGAGTTTTCCCCCCTAGTATTATACCTGTAATGAAGGTACTGGTGACAGGACATTTTCTAAGCTGATACAGGGTATATTGAACAGTTTTCAGTTGGCCATAGTTTACAAAATCGTGTATTTACCAGCCACTGAAATTGTTTTAAGTGCTAAGTAATGATGCAAATTATAAGGTAGCTAGGTGTTAAATTTGGCTAGTTTGTTGTAATATATCTCTGCTTTGTTTTATAAGTAACCTTGTAAGGTGTGTTAACACCGGGAGCAGCATAAACTAGTCTTGGTAGTAAGAGAGATTGCCTGTAGCTGCTTTTGTGATGTTAGGTAGAGGCAGATTTTATATAGCACTCCAAGTGTTTGGTGATTGAATTTACATTATTGCTTTATAAGCAACTATCTATTCATCCAACCATAACCTCCTTTCCCATTTTTTTTTTTTTGCACATGGGGTTGGGGTGTCACATTAACAGTAACAATCAGCTAGTGCCAATTTTGACACTGCTAGGTGTTAGCATCATTTATAATTATTTGCAGTATTTTTTTATTTGTGTGCGGGGTGGATTTGTGGTGAGGAGCAGTAGTTTATGCTTTTATTCTTCTTTTGGGTGTTAATATTAGTTGTAATTCTGAAAGCCAAATCTCTTGTTTTTAGAAGGTAGTCCTAGTTTATATCTGTAGCACAGTAAGAGAATTAAGGAAGCATATCAAAACAGAGTCATCTTCATATTATACAATGGTTCATATGTCAACTATTTTGTGCATGACATTAGTAAAAATACGAACTAACAAAGGTCCAAGGATGCATCTGGAGGATACCTGCATTTGTTGAATTAAAGGTAGAGTACAGATCTTTCCACTTTATTGACTGAGATTTAAAGAAAGATAGACCTTCAGAAAGGTAAGAGAAGAGTTAGCAATTTGTAGTTGGGCCAGCCTTTTTAGCAGAAGTTCAATGGAGACTGTCTGATGTTTTTACAACATCTACGAATATAGTAGTGGTTATCACCTGAGAGTTCAGATGTGTATATATATTTGATTTAGAAAGGATGAAACAGATAAATGTGGGTTGTGACCAGCCAGACACTATGCTGAGTTGTAGAGAGGTGGTTGTTATGAATTTAATGGATGAGGACTGTTTATTAATGAGTTTCTCAGGTATTTGTGAGAGATGAGCTAGATTAGCTACAATTGCAAGGTTTGACATAATATTGTCTTGTTTTTTGTGATCAGGTATGATAAATGATTGCTTCAAATTTTGGGGAATGTACTGCTTCATTATCAATCTAGAGATGAAAATTATTATTCACTAAGATATGGAGTTGGCTGTGACTTTGAGGTATTCTGGAGAAAGTTAATCAGGCATGGTTGGGGTAGGTCTGAGGTTGTTTACATGTTCTTTATGTCTTGCAGCGATACGGCTTGTATCATAAAATGGCCTGGAGCTGTTTTAGAGTTGGTACTGGTTTGAGTAATATGTTGCTGTATTATGGATGTGGCACTTTGTTAAAGTGTGAGCTTATTTTGTAGGAAATAATATAGTTTGAGTAATTTGGAACTGGAATCTGCTATGTTTTGCTGCCTGATTTTTTTTTTTTTTATTAAGGGTATTCCAGAAGTTTTGGGGGTTCCTAGAGTCTGCTCTTTGGATTTTTTGAAAATATGACTTGTTTCAACGCCATGTTAAGTTCTTTAGATTGTTTCTGTGAGTTTCATAGGTCTGGAAAGCTGATGGTGGCTGTTGTAGCCTTCAGGTTTTCAAGGCTTTATCCATTTTTGTCATGAGTTGTTTAGCTTCAGTGGTTAGTCAAGGAACTGAAGAGTTTTTGATTTTTTTAAAGGCTGATGCTAGGGAATACAAGTTGCTTAAAATTTTCTCATTGAAGGGGCTAACTGTGTCATCTAATGGAAGGTATTTTAATGGATTTTAGTTACATAGATGTAAAACTGCTAAAGGTGGAATCAGAGAATAGTTTTATAGATCTAGTCCCGATGATTGTGTTGTGATGTATTTTGGCTTGTGCTGGTATCATGCATGTTCATTAGTGGAGATTAGAATCCAGTCCAGGACACTTCTTTAGGTAACTTTGTTAATTCTACTGGAGTCAGTAAGTAGTTGAGTTACACCCAAAAATATGGAGAACATGAATTATTTAGGAGTTCTTTGTTGAATAACTTGGTTTAATCAATGTTTACAATTCCTATAATGATTATATCATGCTTTATGGCTGTGTTTATCCAAGACAGGATATATTTTAAGGCGCCACTGCTGTTGGCGTCATTATTTCGAGGATACATATATAGATAGACATGATTTGGAGTGGTGGATGTTAGAATGTACTAATACTGATGGTTTTATTAAAATGTATTATTTCTAGTTATTTGGTATACAATATCAAACTACTGCCATCTCCTTTTGTGTAACAGTCTAGAATCAATAGATTTTAGCCTGTTGGAAGTATTTGTTTATCTTGTATGGCAGGTTTTAGCCAAGTTTGAATTGTGGCTAAGATGTCTGATTTGTACTATTCTACTCAGGCATATAGTTATTTTGTTTTATTATAGATACTTCCAACTTTTAAGTAAGATATTTTTAAATATTTAGGCAGTGCATTTTGCATTTTGCTTGAGTTATAGATAGTAGGTCTGTGAGTGAGGTATATGCCTCTACAAGTTAAGAGATTTAGGGATGCACCTTGCTTTAAGAATAGGATATATTAGTATAGTTTAAAGTTTAGTGGTAGTTTTTTAAGCACATTTTTGGTTTAACTACACGTGTATAGGTAACACCAAAACCAAAATACAAATTGCAACCAAGTAAAGCAAAGCAAAGACCGGCAAGCAGGAGACAAGGATGTGACGAAAGCGGACATTAAACTATAGTACGCTATTGGTATTAGATCCTTGTCTCCTGCTTGCCGGTCTTTGCTTTGCTACACGTGTATAGGTGTATGCACTTATTTTCAAGTGTTTCATCGGCAAATGTGTTAGGTCTTTTTAGGGGATTGCTTATGTGAGGTGTCTTATTTTTTGATTAATTGTAATGAGCACTATAGCATAAAGGGATGTGATAGTTATATAAGCTAGCCATATAAGTAAGATATATATTATAAGATGTTTGTAAAGCAAGTTTATGTCTAATGTGAGTCATGTCAGTGGTAAATGTTTCAGGGTATCTACATTGCTATTGGTTTGATATTTGTAATGTGAATGGGTATGGGCTAGTATTTTTGTTTTTTGATTGTGTTATGGAGAATGCAAAGCTAGGTAAGTACCTTAAGTGATTTGAGATAGATGCTAGTATAAGGCATGGCTGAACTAAGTGATGTTAGAAGGTCAGATGGAGCTAGGGTCTAGAAATGTATGAACTCCTCAGTTTACAAGGGAAGGGATGCAATGGCAGGGGTTTGAATTAGATCACCAGTCAGAGATCTATACAGTAGCCAATCAGTGGATGCATTACCGCTCTGTCTCTGTGAGTCATCATCATCACCCCACCCCTTTTTCCTTATTTACACGGGGTTGAGGTATCACATCAACATTAGTCAATGTGACTGAATCACCTACAGCCAAGGTTTACACCACCACGTGGCTCTAGCTGTAACAAAGAGCAATACCTAAATGATTATGGGAGGCCTGTTATGCAAGGGTTATATTCACATGTAACTATACATTGTCCTGAAAATAAATAGCTGAAATGGCTTTGCTACATTGTACAAGGGTTATATTCATATGTCACTATACATTATCCTGAAAAAAAAATAGCTGAAATGGCTTTGCTACATTGTTAGTGACAGGCTGCAGAGATGAGATTGGTGGGTACTTGTTAAACCATTTCTGCTGCCATCTGACACAGTATACCCCTGCATAGTAACATCTTAGTGTGAGTTACTGGCACAAAGTTCTACTCTCATATACAATTAGCACACTACTTATTGTTTTGAAAGCTGATACTAGGGAATCTTCATTCAACAATGGGAAAAAGGGGTTGAGGATTGATGGATGAATGAATGGATGGATGGATGAATGAATGGATGGATGGATGGATGGATGGATGGATGGATGGATAGATGGATGGATGGATGGATGGATGGAATCTTTGTTCACTGCAAGAGTGGTTCTTGCTGAAAGCGCTATTGCCACCAACCAATGTAGTCTGTTAGACAAATTTACTTGTCAAGACTGTACCTTGCTGGAGAAAGACAATGCTGATCTTTTACAGTCAAGCTGTGAAAGTGTCAGCCTTGAAAAAATATATAATTGGAGTGGGATTTGAAATGAGGCTGTTTAAGTGATGGAAAACAACAGATACTCACTCAAAATGAGGGTCTATGTGCAAGAGTCAAACGACAGGAGGTATTACAGATTTAAATTAACAATAACACCAGACACAAAGGGGGAAAAATATTGTTAATGGACTTATAAGGTGAGGAACAGCATTTCTAATAGGCATTAAAGAAGATCTAAGACATAGGATTACACACGAGGGGAAGAAAGCTGGGTGAGTGCAAGAAAAGAAGAGAAAGGAAAAATGCAACACACAATCACAGTGGTTACAGAAACAGACAGTTACAGACAGTCTCTATAAGACATGGTTCAGTGAAGGGAGAACAATTAAGTAGCATTAAAACAGTTGTGACTGAAAATGAGAATAACAACCAACGCACTAGGACTTAAAAAACAAATGTAAGCAAGCTGAGAATTGTACAGAAAATATCAGTCAGTGTACTAGCAAATATAATGATGAAGAGCTAACTACACTGAGTGTTATACATCAAATATTGTTGTCACATGTTCTCACATAATATTTACCGTGAAATACAATGGTTGGAGGTGAGATTCAATCTGCTGCATGAAAAAATAACTACTGGACCTTATGACTTGGGTTTTAGCAATCAGAGCATCAAACATATTCCAATTCAATGCAATGATCAAATGCAAGGTGCATACTAGAACCAAAGAGAACTAAATCCCTCATTTCTAGATAGCAACTGCAATTAATTAAACGAAACACATGCCAGAAGTATGGAAAAAGTATAACATGCAGTCAGCAGGTGCAGGAGAAACTAGTTGAAGTGAGGCTTACTGTTTGCTATGTTAAGTATACGTCACTTTACATGCACTATAGACAAAAAGCAGGGAAGCTAGTTGATGTGCCAGGATCATAATAGGAGGTCAAAGGAAATGGCTTAGGGTGCAAGACTGCTACCAGACATCTGGATAGTATCCATTCACTGTGCATATTGTGCACAAAGAGTCTTTGTGAAATACTTGCATTATAATGTGAGGAGACCTAGTACGTAGGGCATTATTTTAGTGTGTTTAAAGGTAAGAGTAAATTTGCTTGATAATAACTAGTTAAAATGGCTTTAATAATGTGTTTGGTACAGGCTGTGAAGATTAGATTGTGAGGTATAACTGAAGTATGCAGAGCAAGTCGGAAAAACTTTTAAACAGCTTTTGCTTCTGACTCATGTAACACACATACCTTCTATAGTAAGACCTTTGTATGTGTCAGTAGCATAAGGATCCAGGTTTACAGACAGTTAGCACATTACTTAGTTAGGGTTTTCAGAGGTGAGTCTAGGGAAGCTCAGTTTATTACAGGAGATGCAAGAAGGCTGTAATATTGATGGTCAATGTAGTCTTTTTATAAACTTTCTTGAGCAGCACTATAACTCATATTGAACTGGCATCTACTTCAAATAATAACAGGTTGCTTATGTCAATATATCATGTTATATGAAGACAATATTTTCTCTAACATTTATAGTGGCTTTAGTTATTTTTTTCTCTGCAATTTAACTTGTACATCTGTTTTTTTTTTTTTTTTTTTTTTGTGAGTGACCCTGTTATTGCACATAAAGACACTGGAACACGGACGTCACATAATACCTTTTATTGGACCAACATAAGTTTTGCAATTACTCGAGCTTTGGAGATGGCATGAGCCCTTTGTCAGGAGTTACAAAGTCACTGATGTTAGTCAATGCTTTAATATCCACTTGTGCTTAGAAAGCGAACTACATAATTTATTTTCAAATGTCTAAAAAGAAATCTAGAAAAATGATAGTGTGAAAAAGACACTATCAGAGACAGACATTGTGTGTGTGTGTGTGTGTGTGTGTGTGTGTGTGTGTGTGTGTGTGTGTGTGTGTGTGTGTGTGTGTGTGTGTGAATATGTGTGAGATAGAGAGAGAGAGAGAGAGAAACTGAAACTGTAGAATAGGGTCATGACATGCTACAATAATCAAAGTTTGGTATGTTAAACTAGAGATAGTGTTCATTTAGCAGAGGTTAGCACTCAAAGGGACTGATCTGACATGTAATTAGACAATTAATATCAAAAGAAGAAATGTATAGGGAGTTAAGTCCAGAAAAGGAAAACAAAATATTATAATTTCTAAGTTGTTAGTCTCTCTAAACAAGCAGTCTTTATAAGATATGTTTTGGTTAACCGGAAATATGAATTAGCAAATAATATCCTGGGGCTTACAGAGTTGAAAAGTACGGATGTTGTACGCAGTTAATATAGTACACATAATGTGGTTTAGCTGAGAGAGAGAGAAAGAAGGATATATTTATATATATATATATATATATATATATATATATATATATATATATATATATATATATATACACATATATATATATATATAGAGAGAGAGAGAAATGAAAATTAAACAATGGTGTTATGGCAGCCTAAGGTTCTGAAGAACAGAATTGGATACAATTTTGCTATACTGTTAAAGCTGTCTGAACATTAAGGCCTTACTCAAGTGTTAAGTTTATGGTTACTGCTGGTCTGACCAAAATGTTGCCTTATGTGTAAGTATTCTCCTGTCATGAGTAAAATACAGGTGCTAAAACATAGACCACAGTAATCTTAATGGTTGCTGTTAATATTCTGAAATTGTAAGCAGTCTGAATTCAGAGTAAATTCATCATAAATCATGCATTTCAAGGGGAAAAACATTTGTTGTTCTTCAGTACACCTTACTTGAGTTATATTAGTTGCTCTAAAGAAAAATGTAGGTACTATACTGTCTCATAAAGGCAATATGCACGTTCTATACTATCTCGTAAAGCCAATATACAGTTTCTATACTGTCTCATAAAGCCAATATGCAGGTTCTATACTATCTCGTAAAGCCAATATACAGGTTCTATACTGTCTCATAAAGCCAATATACAGTTTCTATACTGTCTCATAAAGCCAATATGCAGTTTCTATACTGTCTCATAAAGCCAATATGCAGGATCTATACTATCTCGTAAAGCCAATATGCAAGTTCATTCCACTGATTGTCAGACTGAACAATTGAATTCACTTCATTTCCATTGTTCTTCTCTCTGAAAGGTGAGTGGCAGTGTTCTTTATGGACCATAACTGTCAGTCTGATACAAAATGATCAGATTGGGAAATGTGTGCTGATACTGGTTTGACAGTAATTTTACTTATAACTGTGCATCTATGGACATTCATCCTAGTTCTGAGTAACTACCTTGTCTCTACTATATGACCTTTCCATGGACATTTTTTGCATTTAATTAGAAAATTCACATTTTTGGAAGTGCAAGTAAATGAATCCTGTTCGCGAAATTATTTTCTTTGTAGCTGTACAAATTATGAGACATGTTTTGTATCTTAGAGATGGTTGCAGGGATGTACTTCATGTTTCACTTCTGCAGTCATCACATTTGGGTTATCCCTGCCAGGGTAGCCATTGGCCAGCCTGAATACCAGTGGCTTAGCATTGCAGCGTTCGTTGCTGTCGCTTCTGGACTGATGTCAGGTCATCAGTAGTATAAAGTAAGGCAGCCGACACCATTACATCAGCCTTTCTTGCCATGGACCCCAAAGCAGAAGTAGTTCGCATGAGTGCCAGTTGGCCGCTACCTGAGTTTCATCTACTGAACTGAAGCTGAAGTCTAAAGCTAAGTACCCCATTGGGGATCCTTTTTTTCTTGCACTAACCGATGTCAGAAAAAGTTAACAATTATCTCGCTGGTGTTAAGCAAATACCACACCGAGACTTTCACTCTTACTGTGTCACTTGCTTAGGCCCAGACCACGACATTCCCCGCTGTCCCTTCTGTGCTTTGTTCAACACCAGAACTATCTGTTGTCAGGCCTATATTGTAGCTAGATATTTTCGCTTACAGTCCTCGAACTCCGATATGGCTTCGGTAAGCCATCTGACAGCAGATCTTCTGAAAAAATGTAAAGCTAAAGACAGAGACAGACCGCACAGGTCCAAACCTACTGATGATGCTCCCGTTAAGCTAGTCGTCAGTTCTCCGGTCCTCATTGAGGCACTT
The DNA here is from genome assembly GCF_019279795.1 of Protopterus annectens. NCBI lineage: Eukaryota > Metazoa > Chordata > Ceratodontiformes > Protopteridae > Protopterus > Protopterus annectens. The sequence goes on along the minus strand of NC_056745.1, from coordinate 175,518,026 downwards.
TCACAGCCCTTGATGCCCACTTCTGTGGGTTCGCAGGCCACTACCGAGACCCTTTTGAGGTCCGGTATGCCACAAAACTCATCTTCAACTAAGGATCCTGCGGTCGTCTCTACCTTGGATGGGTCCAGAGTTGCTGAGCAGGCACCGGCTTCTGAGGAAGTCCTTCGCACTGCCGATTCTCAACACAAACTGACGTCTTCTTTCGCGACTACTGTTCTTTCAAAAATGACCGAATTTCTTAGGCCCAGGGTATGAACCACACCCAAGAAACTGACAACCCAATCTCAGGCACCTGATTCCTTGCCTCAGTCTCAAATGCTTAAAATGGCAGAAGACCTTATCATGGTGATCAGGGGAAGCCAAGCTACCCCCTCCAAAAGGAAAAGAGATCTGTCCCCTGTAGTTTTGTCTGAACAGGAGTCCGATGACTCTGATGCATCTGAATATGAAGACATGCAACCCCTCTTTGCTTATGAGGATTCTGATGCAGAGGATTCCATTCCTTCAGCCTCTCTCCCAGAGGATTTTTCCTTTGGGGAAACCCTTTATACCTTAAGGGAGCATTACCAATGGGAGAGTCAGGACTACCCTCAGTCTAAAAAGAGAATTGAGGAATTCTTAGATCTTCCACAGCACAGACCCTTGGCCATCCCCCAGTCCTGGATGTTGTGGAGGATGTTTTCCTGGAATCCAGTTTGACTCCTGACACCCTCCTTCCTGCACCCAGAAAACCAGACAGGTACTACAGAGTCCCTGACTCACACACATTTCTTTTTAAAAATCCTACTGCTGACCCTGAGGTAATTTCTCAAGGGACTAAAGGAATTAAAGCAATCTCTGCTAAGAAACGCACCCCCTCAGATAGGGATTCCCGAGCACTAGATAGATGGCGTAAAAAAGTATACACCTCAGCTACTCTTGCTATCAGAGCACTAAATTGTCAGTTCTATATGCTAAAATTTCAGAGCAACATACCCTGGAACTCCTCAAACAAAAAATTACTTCTTTTCCTGCTTGTGCAGAATCTAAAGACATACAAGAGTTAATGCATTCTGCAAGTCAAGTAACTAAACACACCTTGCACTGTGGTTTTGATACCATAGAAGCTTCTTGCAGGGCAGCAGTCACCACCGGATCTGTCCTTAGAAGGCATGCATGGCTTAAGGAACAGCCCTTGTCAGACCAAGTTAAATCTAAATTGTTGGATGCCCCCTTGCACAAAGACAACTTATTTTGCACTAAGGCAGAAGAGGTCTTAAAAAAGATGGAAGAAAAAGCAAAATCTATGCAGACAGTTAAGGATTTCTTACAGGTCCAGCCACCCAGGTTCAGCAGGCATTGTCCCACCAAGCACTGGTCCTTTCCTGCTCCCACCAGGCCAGTTCACCCAGACCCTGGGGAACCAGCCCCCCCCCCCCAGACAGTAGCCACAGGGAATGCAGAGATCTAAGCAGTGGACTACCTCCACTTCAAAACCAGGGAGTTCTAAGCCACCCCCTTATGGTAAGAACTCACAATGACTCACCTCCCCCACACCCTCCCTCTGCCCACCTTCACTTACCCCTAGGAGGAAAACTCTCCTTTCATGCAAGCACCTGGGCCACCATTACCAATCACCGCTGGGTTCTCAACTCAGTATCCCAGGGAAACAAATTTTCTTTCCACACCCTTCCAACTTGAAAAGGGTTCACAGATCTACCTCCAAACCAGTGGGCAGAGGCACAAATGCAAGTCCTTTCCCTGCTCTCTATGAGGGCAGTAGAGCACATTCCTGCAAAACAGATAGGCCAAGGTTTCTACTCCAGACTTTTTCTGTTACCCAGAAAAGAGGGCACCTGATGCCCCATCCTTAATCTATCCATTCTAAACACCTTCCTGGTGATCCCAAAATTCAAAATGCTCACCCTCCAGCAGCTACTTCCCATGATCTCCAAGGATGCTTGTCTAGCCACCCTAGACCTAAAAGAGTCCTACCTCCTCATTTCTATCAGAGAATCATGCAGGACATATCTCCATTTCAGGGCAGGATCTCAGCACTTTCATTTCTCTGCACTTCCCTTTGGCTTATCTACTGCTCCCAGAGTCTTCCCAAAATGTCTGGCTCCTGCCATAGCCTTTTGCAGGCAAAGGAATATCCAAATTTACCCATACTTAGTCGACTGCCTAATTCAGGCAGACAGCCAGGAAAAGCTGCTCAAGCACCTGGCTTTTGTAGAGTCCCTACTAACCTCCCTAGGGTACACAATCAACGAAAAGAAATCCAAACAAGTACCCACCCAAAGGATTATATTCCTGGGAGCAAGCCTGGACACAGCATCCCAGATGGCATTCCTTACACCAGAAAAGCAAACTTTCCTGACAGTCTACTTCTCTCAACTAGCCACCAGACCCCAGCTATCTGCAAGAAAAATCCTGCAAGCTCTGGGGTTCATGGCATCTTGCATTCTACTCATTCCATATGTCAGATTGCATATCAGGAAACTTCAATGGTACCTAAAAAGCCTTTGGTGTCAACACTCTCAAGACCTGGAGACTCTTATACTTATAATACCTTGCCTCAGAAAAGATTTTCTTTGGTGGGCAACAGCATACTCCCACAACAAGAGACTACCTTTCTCACCACCCCCACCACCCAGACCCTCACCACAGATGCATCAGACTATGCCTGGGGTGCACACCTGGATGGCAGGTGCATATAGGGCCAATGGAGCCCACAGCAAATCTATCTGCAAATCAACCAAAAAGAGATGATAGCTGTCCAGCATGCCTTGATAGCTTTCAAGCCCCTTCTCTCCCCAAAGGCTCTCCTGATCAAAACAAACAACACCACTGTGATGTGGTATATCAATAAGCAGGAAGGGACTCACTCCTACCCTCTATACAGGCTGGCCATGACCCTTTGACACACAGCCTCTGCCATGAAACTCCACCTGTTAGCACAATTCCTACCACATTCTCTCAACTCTCTGGCAAACCACTTAAGCAGAAATCTTCTGGACCCACACAAGTGGCAGCTCAACAGAAAAACCTTCACCCGAATAACTCAGAAATAGGGTACCCCGAAGGTTGATCTCATTGCCTCCCACACCAACCATTAGCTCAGCAAGGTCTGCACCAGGGAGCATCACTACATGGCTTGGAAAGTGGATGCCCTGTCATTCCCCTGGGTCAATCTATTGGTCTGTGCCTTTTCTCTACTACCCCTCAACCCCAGGGTACTGCTCAAAATGAAGGAGGAAAAACCAAGGACAATTCTTATACCTCCAGTCTGGCCTTGCCTGCACAGGTACCCCTTGCTGCGCAGCCTGTCCCTACTGCCACCATGGCATCTTACTCAGATTCCAAACCTCCTGACCCAGAGGAAAGGGGAATTCATGCATCCCCCAATTGCAGACACTCAGTTTGACACCTTGGCTTATTCCCTAACCCCCGATCAATCTACCAACCTCAGTAAACAGGTTATAGGTGTTATACATGAGGCCAGATGCCCTAGCACTAGAAAGGTTCTGCACCTGTATTCAGGTTAAGGGAGCCAATAAGGCACAGCCCTCCCTCTCATCTTGGTTTACTTAGCTGACCTGCTACACAGTGGTCTCTCTTTTTTCTCTATTAAAATTCATGCCTCTGCTATCTCTGCTCATTTTCCCACCGAGCAGCCCCTTTTCTCACACCCTTTGATCAAACAGTTCCTAAGAGGGGCTAGCAACTTGAGGCCACCCAGAAGAGCACCAACCCTAGCTTGGGACCTTAACTTTGTATTGGAAAAGCTCACCCTGCCCCCTTCAAACCAGCTTCTTCAGTAGAGCTAAAATTTCTCTCCTGGACGATAGCTTTCCTTCTGGCCATCATTTCAGCCAGAAGGGTCTCCGAGCTGCAAGCACTCATGACTGTGGAACCCTTCATCATCTTCTATGCTGATAGTGTATCCCTCAGAACTAACCCATACTTCATGCCCAAGGTGGTGCCCAGTGTGGCTCTCAACCAAGCCATTCATTTGCCCACCTTTTTTCCTAACCCACGGAACAAGGGGGAAAGGATCCTGCACTCTCTAGATGTGCACAGACAGCTCAGGTTCTATCTAGACAGGGCCATATCCTTCAGAAAGTCTGATCAATTGCTGGTTAGCTTTGCTGCAGGGGCAGAGGGCAAAGCCATCTCCAAACAAATCATTTCCAAATGGATAGCACACTGCATTCATTTCTGCTACAAACAACATGGAAGGCCTCCCCCCAAGGGGGTCAGGACTCACTCCACCAGAGCAACCTCCACCTCTGCAGCTTTCCTCAGAGGAGTCCCCACCAGGGACATCCTGGAGGCTGCCACCTGGACAGCTGTTCACACCTTTACCAGACATTACCACCTACCTATCTTCTCCAAATCCAGGGCAGGGTTTGCCTCTGCAGTCTTGCATGGCATCCTAGCCAGCCCCTAGTTTCCTTGACTGCCTCCACCCATTTCCTTAGCTTTGGGAATCAACCCAAATGTGATGAATGCAACAGTGAAACATGAAGAACATAGTACAGTTGTGTACACTTAGAATGTAGATGTTCGAGTGTATTCACTGTTTGAGTCCTGGTTTCCCTCCCTCCATCCCCCTCTTCTTTCTTCTCTTTCCTTACAAGGGACATATTGGTATTTATTTTCAACTGATGGGGTTCTTCCACCAGAACCTGGCTCACTCTTGGGGGCTCCTGACAGGTAAGGGCAAGAAAAACTGATGTAATGGCATTGGCTGCCTTACTTTATACTACTGATGACCTGATGTCAGTCCTGAAGTGACAGCAACCGATTTAGAAATACTAAGCCTCTGGTATTCGGGCTGGCCAAGGGCTACCCTGACAGGGATAACCCAAATGTGATGACTGCAACAGTGAATACACTCGAACATCTACATTTATGGTAAGTGTACACAACTGTACTTTTTGTGCCATTCTGGCCTATGTTCTGCTCTAGACTGTGTGTGCTTCTAACAGAATACCCTTTAAATGTGGTAACTGTTTAAATAACAGCAGTGGGAGCACTTGAAAAATGTCTCTCAGTTTACCTTCTTCACTAAATATTGGTTGAGTTCCCTTATGATTTTGCATATTTTTTTTAAGTTCTGGATGATATTTTGTCATTAGTGGAACTCTGTCACAGGATGTCCTGTCTTTGGACTGATGCATCTGTTTTATGGTAGCTTTATGGTAGCTCTGTCAATTTCTCAACCTTCCTGGCACAGTGACCTTAAACAAACATGACAACTTTCATCTGTGCCATCTGTGTCGTTCTGCTCTCTAGATCAAGTGTGGTGATATCAAAGTGTTTGTAAATAACTGAATTTGTTGTGTGGCTGGGATGACTACTGATTCTGTGCAGATACAACTGTCTGTCAGTTGGTTTCCTCTAGACACATGTCTGTAACTAACAATGACTTCATTGTTTTGTATAATAATTTTAGCATTAAGGAGTCTTACACTTGAAGTTTAGTACTTCAAGGAGATTTTAATAGAGGGACCGATTCTGTTGAATCATGGTGGAATTATTCAGGGGAATTGATGCTATGTTTCATCAATAAAACAGTAGTAAGCAAGTAGCCAGTGTGCACAGTGCTGTAGAAATTCCTTTTCTAGATTTGCCATGAAGATGTTTACATACAGTAGGGCCATACTGGTGCCCATTGCAGTGTCTGTAGTCTGAACATAAAGTTTCCCTTTGAGGGTAAAATTGTTATGTGTCAGAATAAATTCTTTAAGGTGTCCCACTAGATCTGGAATTATGTGATGATCTATTTTCTCTAGTTAGTACTTTGAGAGGGAACGCAATTCCATCTTCATGTGAGATGTTTGTGTAGAGTGATGTCACATCCATTGTGCCACGACAACCTGACAAAATGTGAAGGAAATATATATATATATATATATATATATATATATGGATCTACCTGACTACATCGACACGTCAGAACACCGACAACGACTCAGAAGATCGACAAGGCAGAAGACCGACGGAGGAAAACACCGACGCTGAGAACACTGAGATGGGGAAAGGATGTGTAAGTATGCAGTAGTGACGGCCGTTAGGGTGTGAGTAAGGTAAGTGTGCGATGTTGAGGGTCTGTAGGGATAGGGGTGGGATAAGTGAGTTAGGGTTAGGGCGCGGGTTAGGTGAGTGTGCGATAGTGACGGACCTTAGGGTTAGGGTTTCGGTTAGGGTTGTAGATAGTTGCGTATGTAAGGGTTAGTGTTGGTTTGTAAGGATTTTGGTGTGCTTGTGTTGTGTGTGTGGGTTTTGGACAGGGGATTTGTTTTGTTTGTTGTTCTGATGTGTCGAGTGTATGAGGTGTCGTGTTTGTGAACTGTCGATTATGTGGTGTCGGTGAAGTCGGTGTCAGTTTTGTGAAGTGTCAGGTAGATCCATATATATATATGTTCCTCAAATCCCTTCTCTCAGGGTTTCTTAGTCTAATGCTATTAGTCTTCCTGGATTTCCTGGATTATTGATTTTTCTTAGTATGTAGAAAACTCCTTCCCTAGCCTGATTTGGAATGAGGTCAGTTAGTTTGCCCTAGATGGAATTTGGGAATGTTTTAGTAAGTTTTTTTAGTTCTTTTATGTACTGTTGAGTTGGATCCTTAGTCAGCTGTCTGTAGTAAGTGTGATCAGAAAGCTTGAGATTAGTTTCAGCAATATAGTCAATATGGTTCTGGATAACCACTGCAAACACTTTGTCTGCCTCTTATATTTGGATTTCAAGGACTTTATCTCATTCTTTCTGAGGTAGAAAGTTTGCAGTGGGTCTTCAATGATTCACACTTTGTCTAAAACAGTCAATATAGCTATCTAGCTTTGCACTGTGTCCACTTGGAGGAGTGAAAGTGGAATATTTTTTATACATGTTTCTAGATTAACATTGTCTGTATGCTCCTGTATTTGTGTATCATGAAGGAATTCCTTAAATCTCAGTCTGAGAATATATTCCTCAAGTTCTACACAAAACTGTACTCTATCAAGTGGTTTAGTAGGGCAAAATATACAACATATTGAAAGGACTGATAGTTCACTGGGGGCAGTGTGTGGTAGGAACGATTAACAACTGATGCCCAGGTGTTAAGGGTTTTTGTCCTGTAGTGTGGTTAGCCATCTCCTGATTGCTTAACAAAATGATACATTGAAGGTTGTTTAGTTTCATCTTCTTTTTTGACAAAGCAGTTCTTAATACTCTGTTATAATTCATTTTCATTTCTCACAGAAAGACAGGATCTGGCTCAGCAGTCATCCTTTCTAGTGAGGAAAGTGTGCTACAGTATTGTTTCTGTAAGATATTCTTCTTAGCATAAACTGCATGAATCATGTAATTCCTCAGTTTCTCAGAAGTCCTTCTGCAGAGCTGTTCTACATAGAAAGAGTTGTAGGTATTTCTCATGGGGTTCTTTATAAATAAGTCTTTAGAAATAGTGTTCCTTTTCTCGCACGGGGGAAAAAAGAATACGTCACTATTAAGATGTGCTTCCTTCTTTTTGATGTTATGCAACCAACAAAGCATATGGCAAATTATAGTATCAGCTATAATGTAACAAAATAATTAATAATTAAAGAAATACCTTGTCGGTCCATTAACAGGAAACAAAAAGACACTGGAGCACAGACATGCTGTAATATCTCTTATTGGACCAACATAGGTTTCGCAATTACTTGAGCTTTTGAGCTGGCATAAACCCTTTGCCGGGTGTTATTAATTTGCTAATGTTAAACACAGTGTTTTAATATGTACTTGTGCCTAGAAAGGGAAGTACATCATTTATTTCCAATTGGCTGAAAAAAGAAATCTTGAAAAAAATGCAAATGTGAAAAAAATGCAGCTTGGACTGCAGAGATGGAAAATGTGTGTGTGTGTGTGTGTGTGTGTGTGTGTGTGTGTATGTGTTTGCAAGAGACAGAGAAAGAAAGAGAGAGAGAGACATAAAGAGAGAGAGAGACTGAAACTGGAGAAAAGGGTCATAAATGCTACAAAAATCAAAGTTTTCATGTTACATTAGCATTAGTATTCATTTAGCAGACAAGATAACACTCTGAGAGACTGCTCTGACATTTAATTAGACCATAAGTCTCAAAATAAGAGATGTCTAGGGAGATTAGTTAAATATGGAGAATCCTGTTATTGTGCTGAAGTCCTTGTTGACCCTCAAGCTTTGATTTACCTAGCTATGTCTAAAAGGTACCTGGCATTCCTTGTATGTAATTGAAGCATCTTGTTATGTGTCTCTCCCATACTTCTCTGAAAATATAAATCCAGCAAAGCTAAGAACATTATTTTTTTATCTAAGTCACTTTTTTCTTTATTTAATGCCAATTTAGTTATTTAGATGCCTGTCACCTTTTAGAGTATTTCTTCACAATCCTTTTTATTATGTCTGTACTCAAAAGTTTTATCAGCAAAATTATTTGTATTTTTGTACTGCTTGTTCTGTTTGCAGCTCTCTTAACTATACAAATAATTTCACCTGGACATTATGTTTTGATGGGGTTACTGGGAAAACTTGTGATATGGGATCATATACACTATTTTTCATTTTCTCAGTAATAATCATTTATTGTAGCACACTTACCTGTGGAGCAGAATGCTGTGGGCTCTATTTCCACACCAGGTAGATCAATAACTAACACTGCAGTGCAGTATAAAGGGGGTACTGCACTCCTGAGTGCGCCGTCCTTTGGATGAGATGTTAATTCTAGGCCCCTTCTGCTGGAGTTGGTGGTAGCTCAGGTGGATGTAAAAAATCTCACTGCGCCTATAAAAAAGAGTAGGGGGTTCTTTATTAAACATTATATCATATTTACATTATTTACAATATTTACATATTATATATTATTTATAATGATATACATTTTTCTATACCTTTTTACATTGCTATCTATCTACAATTCAGTACTTTCTAATCTTATCTTTATAATTTTCATTTATTACCCCCACAGTCTTGTTTCATAACAAAAATGTATCTTCTTCAGTATTTCTGACAATAGCCATGTTCCACTGAATTTGATCTCATTCTGTCTTTAATTCCATATTGTCAATAAAATATAAAATAATATTTTGCCAGTTTTCTTCACTTCCTTTTGTCCTTTATTGTCACAATATCCATATTCTAATTTATTCATATTAAAATCTTTTATACTTGTTAATATATACCAGTACCATATTTTTACATAGTTTCATCCACAAATATTTTATTCTTTTACCATTATAAAACATGTTCTGTTGTTTCAATTTCACCACAATAATTACATACTCTTTCTTGTATTTTTTTACATGGCATATTAGCTGTCACTGGCAACTTTCTTATTGTTAATCTCCACAAGAGATCTTTGCATTCATAAAACTTTTTATACCATGAAAATCTTGCTTTTATAGCACTTTTTTTTTCATTTTCTAGATGTCTCCATGGATAAATGCAATAATATTTATTCATTATATTTAAATACCACTCTTTCCTATTTTTTTGTATTCCTTTTATTTATTTTCCATAACAAAATTTTGTCTTAATATTCTTTCATTTCTCCATTTAAACAGCCTTTCCATATTTCCCTATACCTACTCTTTCCCATATTTATTTGTATTTTTTAATGATTACATACATTAAAGCTCTGTTCTCTTTTTTTCAGAACTGTCAGTACCTTATATAAATTCAGAGACACTGCATTAATTAAGCCAAACCCTCCTTTTTCTTCTTTAACATACAACACACCCCTGTTCTGACCAGCTTTTACCTTGATCTCCATATAAATGAATATACAATTGACATTAATTCTTTTTCATACTTTGATGGTATCATATATACACTTGCTAAATATGCAAGTGATAAAATATACTTTTTAGTACGTCAGCTTATATGTCCCACAAAACATACATATATATTCCTTATTTTTTGTATAATCTTCTCCCATTGTTGCATTCTATATGTACATATCCCAAATTTTGCCCCCAAATCTATTACCTCTCCATTTAAATGAATACCTTCTAGTTTATCTGTGATTCCAAACCCTTTAATTTTATCCTTATTTATGCACAAATGAATAACCTTTAACTATTGATTTAATTGTTTATTCCATCCTTCCATCCACTTTTTATTGTTAGTCATTAAAACGATATAATCTGCATAAGTAAGTATCACAGATAGTTGAATTCATTCTCTTGACTTATATCCTGCTACTTTTAATACCCTATTCATCTTACTAACCACTGAATTCATAATCAACACAAATAAAATACTATTTGCTGGACATCCTTGCCTTATACCACGTCTTATATTTATTTTTATGCATAACCATTCATTTAATACTATTTTCACTTTTGTTATTTTCATATAATGAAACAAATATTTTTATTATTTTATCACTTATATTATAGTCTTTCAATATATCCCATAAAATGTCATGCTGTATCTTATCAAATGCTTTACTCAAATCACCTACCATAATTTCAATTTCAGCCTTTCTGTTTATTATATCGTCTACTATTTCTCTCAATATCGTCAACAATTCTTGACTTCCTTTTCCCTTTTTACCAAAAAACTTATATTCTAGTAGTTTATCCATCTTATTCTCTAATCTTTTCCCTATTATTTTCATAAAAATCTTGTAATCTGTGTTATTCAATACTACTGGACTTCAATTTTCATGTCTTCTTTTTCTCCTTTCTTCCATATAAATTTCATTACACCCATGTATGTTTCTTTTTTTGTTATTCCTTTTTCTAGCCATTCATTTAATACTTCCACAAAATATTTATTTTGCTGCTCTTCCATATTATAGACACATAATATTCAGTGCTATCCAATCATGTAGCTTTTTCTGCATTTTTACTTGTCTTAAAATATCACTCAATTCTTTCACACTTATTTTTTCTTCTAGGCCTTCATTATCTTATTTATTTAATTGCTTAAGTTTCCTTTTTTGTTTTTCTTCTATTTCATTCCTTCCAAAAGTTGTTATATGTTTTCTTATTACCACCATTGTCTTCTGCTGTGTTATCACTCTTGCCCTTTCTCATCCTTTAGTTCTCCTATTATTCCTTTGTTTTCCTTTATTACCTTATTTAAATAACCTACTTTTTTCCTTGCAGGAAATATCTTTGTTAAATATAATTTTCTTAATTTTTTATTGATCTCATATATCTGCCTCTCTTTTTCAAAAAAATCTATCTTATTTCTAAATACTTCTTTAAACACTTCCTGGCTCAGTTTTTTTGTATTTATTTCTTTTTTGATCTTTTTATATCTTCCCATTCTAAGAAACATTTTTTATATTTTCCTTTAGAACTTATCCATCAACTCATTTAATCTTTATATAAAAAATCATATTTATATGATCTCTCCATATATGATTAATCTCTCTTCTGTCTTTCATATTTAAGTCTTTTTTGTTTAGTCTTTTAATACCGTCACCTACCCTTATATATCCTTTCTTTTATTGAACCTCTATCCAGATTGCTAAGTGGTCCAAAAAAATGTCATTTTTATTCCTTCTTGTACAACTTTCAAGCTTTTTGGATAATATAAAATAATCTGTCTCTATTCTTATATTGTTCATTGCCCCATACATACATATATATATGGATCAGTGTCATTTCGCCAAAAATCCATTTCACAGAAAATCAAGGCTGTACCTGTCTGCCTGTTTAATAAAATCCTGTGGTGAATTTACCTTTGGTGATACAACTGCTGGACTTTGTGGTGTTTTTGGAAGTTATTTTATTGAATCTGCCCTGGTGGGTGCAACGTCTTTCTTCTAACAGTAATAACTGTTGAATTTATCTACATTCTGCTTTCAGTTTTAAAATACATGCAATGGATGCCATCTCATTCAACCCAGGCCAACCTATTGCTCTCAAACGTAAAATCCAGTACGACTCCATTTGCTCAAGAAAAAGTTGCCATCATCCACCCCTAGGCTTAGGTTTAACTTGTTCAATTGCCACAAACTTCAACTGATGCTCAGGGAAATCCAATAAATGCCAAAATAGGGCATTGTCTGAGACGAAAACACTAAGAATAAATTTTGGAGAATGAGTCCTTGCTGCTGTGTGACTTTTTCTGTTATCACAGTTCAGTTAGTTGAATTAGTTCAGTTAGTTTAAAGCTGATCACCTTGCCTTGTGGAAGTAAGCATCTCAGCATCTAATCTTGCCTTGCTGTATTAATTAAGTTAGCTAGGGAACAGTTATTCTTTACACAGTCAGGAAATACAGTGAGATTAGTAGAGTATTGTTTTTCTGCATCTGTTTAAATCTGTCCATCTGTGTTATTTTTATTTCACCTGTGATGGAAACTCTGGTGTTTTTTGTACTTAGATATGTAGTATTCTCATGTTTCCTACTTTATTATTTATTAAATATTTTTATATATTTTATTGTGGCTGGACTTTCAGAGCATACTTTTAAAATATAGACAGTACTTTTGCTTATATTAGTGATATTTTGGCCACTCCAAAAAGCCTGGCTACTCAGTATAATTGGATACCCTTGTAAGAGCGTGAGAGTGGTTGACTGGTGGCAGCGAAGTTACCTTATAGTCTGGGCAGAAGGGGTATATTTAGTTAATCTGTACTAGCCTCTCTCAGGAGTGTGTGTGTGTGTGTGTGTGTGTGTGTGTGTGTGTGTGTGTGTGTGTGTGTGTGTGTCTGTGTGTAAAAATCAAATACCGATATGTGGGTGTGTCAGCTACTTGGAACTAGGGCACAGTGCTCCAAATTGAGCCTTGTTTGGGATCTGATGAGAGATATAGTCTAGTCTCAGGTCTGAAGCATATTCCCTGTGTGCTCTGGGGGGAATTGTGCTTGATGCAGAGAGCTGCATCTTAAAATACTGTGTAAATCTATTCTTGTTTTAGTGATCATCTCTTACTGGTGTCAGTGGTGGGGATTGAGGCTCCTTGATTACTGACCTGTGGAAAAAAGCCATCACACTAGACACCAGTGAAACATTATATAGTGCATTTTAAAGGTACTTAATTAAAAAAAAATGGTGCAGGGTATCACCAGACACCATGGGTACTTGTATCATGCTTTAATCATGCTAAAAAAGATTCCAACCCTGTACCATCCCACTGAGGATATTAGTCCTCTGCTCCACCAGTAGACACCAAGAATGTATTGTAAAAAATATGCACCCTTAAAAAAATGTAGACTTCAAAAAGGGGTAGGAAAAAGGCTTTAAACACTGCAGTCTTGCTATATGAAATCTCAACATTAACCTGCAGTGCTAGCTGATGAGATGGTGTAGTATGATTTTCTAACACATAATGAGGATCTTCTGCAGTATTCCATGTCTACAACACTTCATAAGACACAAGTGAGGGAAACAGGGAGTATTAATCATACCCCTCAACCTCATAGTACAAGAACTCAAGACAAAACCTGTCTTAATGTTGGGACAACATCAGAGATGGATTTTAATTATTCCTCCTACAAACTTAGAAAGTTATTAGTATAACAGCTTTGACACTACAATGGATTTATTGAAGGATATGAAGTGTGAAACTCTAACGTCTGACTTTAATGGCTGACTGTAATCATCCATGACCTGCTAGGGCAGGAAAAAGGAGTTATTGGGGATGTTCAGGCAACACAGTGACAGTGATGGGGTATGTGGTATGAGAGTATGTGTCTGTGTATGCGCTCGCAGGCATGTGTGTGTGTGTGTGTGTGTGTGTGTGTGTGTGTTTGTGTGTGTGTGTGTGTGTGTGTGTGTGTGTGTGTGTGTGTGTGTGTATTTGAATGTGTGTATTGTGTATGGGAAAGTGAATGAAAGTGGGCAGCTGTGCTAACATAGTGCATCAGCCGCAACTGTTAACTACCCCCGGAAAGTTCTGACCTACACTTGCAGTAGCAAATTCGCTGATAATGAGGTCTTTCCTCATTGTAGAGAAACAAAGGATGACTCCAAACAACCATGGCTAAGAATCCAGCAGCTCTGTGGAGGCTTGTATTTTTTTAAGCTAGCTTACTGGTTGAATTATTTTTTCTGTATTAAATGACATCATTGCTAATTAAGTCTTCTCTGGTGTTTAATTGGTTGTACTGATTATTTAAACGTTTAGTTTTAATATGTTTATGTGGTCTGAAGAAGGAAACTTGTTCCAAAAGCACTAACCTTGTTTTTAAATGGAGTTTTTATTAAACTGCTGGATCCTTAGCTGTGGTTATATGGAGTCATCCTTTGTTTTTCTACAAGTTTGGTCTGTGTGGTTCCAACTTTTTCTTGTGTACCATTTCATTGTGCTGCAGTCTTTCCTCATTGTGTCTAACATGCCTCTGAATACACTAATACTGCATCATGTAAACAAAGCTTTTTTACCATAGCCTTTATCATAACCAGTGCTTTTTTTTTCTGAATCCCTAGGTATATTTTCCAATGACCAGCTGTCTGACAAGTTTTTCTATTCCAGCCTTGCATTTTATTTATTTTTTTTTTTTGCTCTGTTTTCCTCCTTTAATGTTTAATCATATAGAATGTTTTTTGCATTAATTTCCTTTGTTTTATTCGTTAGCATTGCCAAAATTCAAATTCATTATATAGATTCTCTTATTCTGTTTCTTAGACCTCTTGTTCTTGAAATCTTCATTCATTGTATTATGGTCTGTTGCTTGCATTTTAGTCTTGCAGACACTTGCAAAATGGTTGTCCTTTTTGCATCTTGCATGCACCCTACAGAAGCTTAAAATTGACCCATCTGTGGATACTGATCTATTCAGCATTTGCATTATATTTTGCAACTTTTTTTCTGCATCTGTTGCTTTCACGTTTTGCTTTTTTGTTTTAGCTTCCTTAATTTTGCTCTTTCTTACTTCACTATACTTCTTGCTTTAGTATCCGCATTGTTAATTGTGTTTCTTTTATATTGTTCTGTTTTCTTTACATAGAGTTCAGGTATCTCAGAAAAAACTGCCATGTATAACAGTTTATTTGAAATAATCTGTGGTTATTCTAGTGTTTTATACAGTAGGCTCAGAGGTAAGTACTAGGCTAACTACCTGTGTGGGCCATTTTATGCCTTGCCAGTTTCCCTTTTTGTGTTCAAAATAACCTATCCCATTTGGTTATAGATTGGCCTTACCCATCCCATGGTCAATAACTATATATTACCCTTAAAGAGAATAACTGGGATCAACCATAGATTATTTAAGGGGACCGATGCATGGGTTTAAGCATTTAGGAGCTGCATCTGTCCAGAGTTTAACAGACAGCAGTCCTGGAGTACATCTTCTGTTTCCCATCCATAGATCTAAGTTGCACTTGAAAATGGGCAAATATGAACTTTTTTTGTGGATTGAGAGTCTGTTCTGTAGTAGCAGTATCTTCTGCAAAATATACCTGTTCCTCCAAATCATTCTGCTGATGTTGCAGAAGAGGTATAGATCCCAGAGTAAGTAATTCTGATGCCATCTGTCTTACTGTTGTGCAGTAAATCCATCATTAGTGGGTTGGAAGATGCCTTCTATGCTAGACACAGACCACCTGTTAGCAGTCTAAATGATACCAAATACAATGACAGGGCTTTGAGTCAATCCATGTAGGACATACTGTTTAGGTCTTGTATCCTTTTAGTAAGGTATCTCTGTGAGTGTCCTAGTTGTTGCATGTGTCTGGACAGATACATGACAAAAGGGCATTAAATTCAATGACTGGTCTTATGAAAAGTACTGAAAGTACTTCCAACATACCAAATCAAAACCAAGAAAATCTAAAGGTATAACTGCTCAATGCTAGGAGTCTAAACAAAATGCTAGAAGTCTAAACAAAAAAGTCCATTCCCTAGAAGCTCTCTTCACCCTAGAGAATGCTGACATCTATGCAGTCACTGAGACATGGTTTATAGCCACAGAGAGCACACCGATAGTACAAGGTTATAATGCCTTCCACACATTTAGACCAGCTACTTCACAGGCAGGGACTAAAGGTAGAGATGTCTCATTTACATCAAAAATAAATATATTTCAAGGCTGGTCAAATATGGCAATGCACTTGGGCTGCTCCATGTTCAAATCACCATAGGCAAAATCCAGTACCACGTCCTTGCAAGCAATAGGTCCCCCTCTATGACCCAGGAAACCCATGCCATGTATTTAAACGTTTTAGAAACACTAACCATCCAACCCAGTACCATATTCATGTGTGAATTTAATTACTCCACTATGAACTGGAAATATATGAGACCAAACATACATGCACAGAGATTCCTGGATTTTGTAAACACAGACTCCCTGGACAAGATTGTCAATACACCAACCAGAGGTCCAACCATACTGGATCTGATCCTCACTAATATGGGAGAGTGCTGCACACACCCTACTGTAATGTCTTCCCTGGTAAGGTCAGACTACAAAATGGTCTCCTTTGAAGTAAAAATAAAACATGGACCCCCAGCTAAACCTGGAATATTCAGGAATTAATATAAGGCTAACCTACTGCTATTAAGTGATAACCTGGCAAAATATCAAGCCCCCATAAACCCTGATAACACTGCTGCCTATGCAGAACTATTTATAGAAACCCTGTACAAGAATGTTAATATCTGCATAGAGGCAGCTGTACCTACGAGAAAGAAGTACAGGACTAACTCAAAAAACAAGCTACCCTGGTGGAATCACAAAATCAATAGGCTGTAAAACAGAAGGAAGAAAATCATGGCAAAAATTAGGAGGGGCAGCACCCAGCTGGATAAAAGCACCCTCATCAAACTAAACAAACTTTTCAGAGGGCAAATAAAGTCTACCAAAGCCAAATTTGAGGTAAGTTTGGCTTCCCAGGCCAGGGACAACCACAAAGCATTTTTTAGCTATGTCTGCAGCCTCAAATAATCGTACTTTGATTTAGGAACGGGGTCCATTTCCATCATGGTATTACAAACCCAAAAGACTTGGAGAAATTAAAAAAGAAAGAAGCCAGAAGATATAACAAACCTTCTAGCTGATAAATTCAACTCCAGCTTTATCCCTCTCTCCCCCTCAGCCTTCCTTCAGGAAATGCCATCAAATATAACTCCCCCCACTATCAATAGGGAACAGGTCCTTAATTCTCTGTCTAGAACCAAGAACACTGCAACAATAGGCCCAGACAATATCACAGGATGCCTTCTAAATAGCATGAAATATGACCTATCAGGGCCTCTGGAATTGCTATTTAACTGTACCCTCCAAACAGGCTTTGTGCCTTATGAATGAACAACAGCATCAGTCATCCATCTGCACAAAGGTGGGCCATCTACAGACCCTGAAAACTACAGACTCGTAAGTCTCACTAGTTTTGTATGTAAAATGGAAAGAATTATCATGGAAATGATCAGCAGAGATATAGTAAACCTCCAGACACTGGGCCCAACCCAGTTTGGTTTTGTCAAGGGCAGATCAATACCTACTCACGTGGACTTCTTTGAGAAGATAGCCAAAGCAATGGATAAAGAAAAAATGGTTAACACTGACTACCTTGACCTGGTCAGAAGTTAAGGCTAATGTCAGTGGTCTTTGGCTGACTAAATCTGCAGATGATTGCAAATTAAGCGCTGTCTTTGAATCCCACACTGATACAAATGTTCTCCAAGAGGGTCTGACACAGACAAACAACTGGTACCAGAGTCATGAACTAAAACTAAATGCCAAGAAATGCATACTAGTATCCTTTGAGAAGTTATCCATCCCTGGTAACTATAACACTGACAACACACCCCTTAGAGTTGACCTAGTAGTCAGGGACTTAGGGACACACATAGATAGCAATCTAGCCTTTGGCCATCATATGTCTATAGAAGTGAAGAAATCATTCTATGTTGAGCAACTTATAAACAAAGGTATGGCATCTAAGTCCAAGGAAGTCATTATTCCACTGTGTACTGCATTCATCAGACCTGTCATTGAGTACAATGCTCCCTTTGGCAGGTATCTCACCAGGCATAAACAACAACTGGAATGTTCACAGATGTTCCTCTCTAAAAGAATACAGGGCACAAGTAATATGTCCTTTGCAGACCACCTCAAGGCACCATCCCTGTATTCCTTCTCCTGCAGGCTTTTGAGGGGAGATATATGCCTGGCATACAGGGCATTGTCAAACCACACTCTGATGGACCTCCTACATATCCACAAAACAAACAACACCAAAATGACCTGTTCTAAAGACTTAAACCTTACCTGTAATATAAATAGGACTTGGAATAGCGACAGGTATGTATCCCAGAGACTACCCAGTCTATGGAATAGGCTCCCTATCCATGTGAACCAGAGTTCCTCCCTAACCCAATTCAAGTGCAACTTGAATAACTGGATGGGGAAAAGGAAATTCATCCCTGGTTTGGCACCTGTGTCTCTAATGGACCCAGTTAACCTGTAAATGGTTCATCTCCCAGGCCCATGCTTACACTTATCAAGGGTATTAGAACTTGTCAGATATTTGGAATGCATGGCTAGGCTTAAAAATGCTCTTGTGGTCATTAGCCTAGTAAATGCCTATGAACCTATGAGAGTGAATTAAAGGGACTAGACTCAGTCCCTTTGTTATAAGCTGTACAATATAGAATGAGTTTCTTACAAAAATAGACACATGTTGGTCAAAAGTAGGTCACTGTCCACATAATTTCCCAGTCCCTAAGTGTGTTGCTAATATGCTTCTTTTCTGTATGCAGAAATCTGAAGAGCACAGTAGCACACTGGTATAATCTTATCCTCACAGTTTCATGCTTTGGTGTTTAATTCTGACCCTGATCCACTATTTGTGTGGAGTTTGTATGTTCTCTCTGTACTTTTTTTTTTTGGACCAGTTGTTTCCTCCCAAAATATGCTGCTTGATTGGCTACTCTATCTTATCTATCTAAATATTCGCCCTTGCCTCATGGCCTAAATCATGGATGAAAATAATCATCCATCCATCCATCCACAACCCTTTTTCCCCACATTTTTTTTTTTTTGCACATGGGGTCAGGATGTCACTACAACAGTGGCAATCATGTAGAACGAAAGTTCACACCACCAGGTGGCTAGTCCTACAACAGCTGTTCTTTCATACCACACACTTGCAAGTACACTCGCACCTATGGACAATCCAACTACTGCATGTCTTTAGAATGTGGGAGGAAACTGGATCACCCAGAGGAAACCCATGCATACACTTATCCATTAACATATAATAAATATATAAGTAAATACATACTTAGCATCTACATTTAATGCCTTTCTAAGCATGTATAAACTCAGTGTGTTTCTTAGGGTCTATATTATATCATCAAATACTTAAAAAAGCGAACGATGAATAATCGACCCCATGTAAGCAAAAGCTTACAATCTCGAAAACTCAGAGCAGCGATTTTTTCCAAGGGGAAAAAAAATCGCTGTTCCAAAAAAAAAAAAAAAATTTGAAAGAATACATAAAGTGGGGGTTTTTGCCCCCCACTCCCCTGCTACTTAAATATACCAACTCCAAGATCACACTACAGTGCCAAAAATGGCAAAGTAACAGAAACGGCCAAGCAAATTTTTCCCTGGGAAAGAATTCGCTTAAAAGCCGCTTCACTATTTTGCCTTTTCATTGTTTTAAGTTCAACCAAGACGCATTCAAAAGAATGCGTCTTCGGTCATCTGATAGGAACCCGTTTCTTATAGGTTCATAGCTTCACAGGTGTGTACTAGGCTAATGGGCCCTGGAGCCTTTGCAAGCCTAGCTCATAGGATTACCCTGGCATAGTGCACCCGACCTTAGTTTCCAGTGCCTCTGTCAAGTAGAGACACTGGAGTGATCCCCAGCATGAATTTTCTATTTCCCATCCACTCATCAAGATTTCTCTTGAAGATGGCCAGTGAGGCACTCCGCTTGACATGTATGGGAAGTCTATTCCATAACATGGGCAGTCTCTGGGTTATGAACCTGTCCTTCCAGCTTGTTCTGTTGATTGTGGTAATGAGGTTGAGGTCTCTGGAGCGTGTAGTGTGGAGGGAATTGGGATTTCTTTAGATGTAGCATTTCTAACAGAGCTGGGTCAGACATATCTTTGTAAGTCAAGCAAAGATCGTCTCTAAGTAGGTGACAGAAAATAGTTGGAGTTTTTTGAGTCTGTCCATACAGGGCAAGTGTTTAAGACTTAGGATCCTCTTTGTGAGGTACTTTTGTGGCCTCTCCAGTTGTGGCAGGTGTCTAGTGAGGTACATGCCAAATGGGGCATTGTACTCAATGATTGGCCTAACGAGGGAACAGTAGAGAGTGACAATGACCTCTTTTTTCATGGATGCAAAACCCTTAGTAATGAGATGTGCCACAAAGAAGGACTTTCTGACCACAGTGGCAATGTTGTGGTCAAAAGAGAGGTTGCTCTCAACCTGTGTTCCCAGATCTTTTATGATGCCTTCTGTGTTCAGTTGACTACCATCAATGTGGTAATTCATGGGAACTGGGTTTTTACCAAAGGGGATGACAACACATTTTTTGGCATTGAGCTTAAGGCCATGGTTCTGACACCAATCACTGGTCTCAGTCAGGCCTTTCTGTACAATGTCAACATCACTTGGGGAGTTAATTATGGCTTCCAACTTGCAACCGTCTGTGAACTTTGTCAGCCAGAGTCCATTCGTGTTGGCCTGGACTTCAGAGAAGTAGATACCAAACAGGAGAGGACCCAGGACAGAACCCTGTAGGACTCCACTCGTGACTTGTCGGCAGTCTGACTTGGAGTCTGCTACTTTCACACTGTGGATTCTATCTGTGACCCAGTTTGCAACCCACCTAGTAATATAGGGGTTCATGCCTACCTTAGTGACTTTTTCTATGATTCCTGAATGGGGAATGGTATCAAAGGCCTTGGCCAGATCAAGGTAGGCTGTATGAACCACCTTGTCTTCATCCACAGCTCTGGTGACTGCCTCAAAGAAGTCGACCAGGTTGAGCAAGCATGATCTACCCTTCACAAAATCAAACTGTGTGGGATCCAGAGTTTTGAAATTCCCTATATCCTTGTTTATTAGGTCCATGATGATGCATTCCATAGCTTTGCATGTCAGACTTGTCAGGTTAATGGGGCGATAGTTCCCAGGGTCTGTAGTTGCTCCTCCTTTGTGTAGAGGGATGACTGTAGCAGTGCACCATTTGGTAGGGACAAAGCTTGAGGTGAGGTTGTGATTGAACAGGGCATGCAGATGAGGTGCCAGTTCACTCTGTAGTTCATGTAGAACACAGCCAGGGTATTGTTGGGTCTCATAGAAGCTATATTCTTGGCCTTGAACAATGCTGTTTTAACCTGTGCATCAGTAATACTGGGTGCCTGGCAATCTACTGGTATTGTTATTGGTCCTTTGGAGGGAGGGGTAAAGTTGGCACTGAATCTGTCTGCCAGTATATTGGCAATATCTGTTGGCTTGGTATAGGAGGTGCCATTCTGCAACAGCTCCGAGCAAATCAGGGTATTGCCATGGAGATTCTTTACATAACTATAGAAGGCCTTGTGGTTGTCTTTACTATCTGCTGCAATTCTGTTTTCATAGCTAGCTTTAGAGGATTTGATGAGGGATCTCAACTTTTTGTTGAGTTGTTGAGGCTGATAAGGGAGTTTTTACAGTCTTGGGACTTCACCTTATTTCGCATCAGTTTTCTCCTTCTGTTGTAGAGTTTGTTTATGACAGGGGACCACCAGATTGGCTTTCTTTTTTTGGAGGAAAGCATTGTCTTGGTTCTATTGGGTATGGCGAGATCCATGCATTTGTGTACATGTTTGTACAGGGTATTAGTGTATGATTTGGCAGTCATGCAGCTGTTCTCCAGTTGCATGGGTGCCATGAAGTTAGCCACCTCTGTTTTTAGGTGCCCAAAGTTAGCAATGGAGAAGTTTTAAGTGGTGGTTACCTTTGTGGGAGATGTGGGGGGTTGAGAGGGATGTGGATTGCCAAGGGGATTAGTTTGTTGTCGGATCTAACCAGGGAGGAGTTGACTATTGGTATAGAGCAATGGTCGCCCATGTTAGTAATGACCAGGTCAAGGATGTTGCTACCTCTAGTGGGGGTAAGAATGAGTTGGTCCAGGGCATTGAAATTAATGAATTCCAGGAAACGTTGGGCAAGTGTATTGGTACATTTATGAATATGGAAACACCACCGCCTTTGGAGCTTCAGTTCAAGTTCTGGGGCCGAAAAGTGTGAAATAGGTTATAGCCTGGCAGTGCAGGGGTGCTTTCTGCTGCTTGAACCAGGTCTCTGTTACAGCACTAATGTCGATGTTCTCCATTTTAAGGAATGCTTCGAGCAAGTGCATTTTGAGATTAAGACTTCTAGCGTTGAGCAGCATGACCCTCAGATTGTATTTGTTTGTAGCTGTTACTGCAGTGATTTGGTCTTTGGAACACCACCTAAAAAAGACACTATAGGGGTGGCAAGAGCCTTGGCCAGTATCCAGAAGCCCAGGGGTGACAGATACAGGCCATCTCTGGCAAAGCATCGAGGTCTGTCTATCATGTCATCCCAGGCAGACAGATACTAGATCCCCTTAGAATGACACCAGAAACTTAGCCAATTGTTGAAATCAATCATTTTCTGCTTGTACTGTGGTATAATTCTGGGTGATGGTAGGAGGGTGCTCAGGGCTAGGGTCATACCCGCCTGGACTACATAATTCGAGGACTCCTCCATGTCTCTTTTCATGTAGTCCAGGGAGGTGCATCTCAGGACATTCACACCCACATGTACAATGGCAGACTCATATTTGTACCTGCTGTTGAGGGACCTGTGTGCATGCATTATGTGGCAGATCCTGGCACCTGACAGGTAACTGACTGTTACTTTCTCCTTATTCAACCTAATGAGTGGGACACCAGTGTGCCTCACTATCGAGTCACCTATGACTAGTGTATTGGGCATGCTGTTCTGCCTTAGGGGCTTTGGTTGAGTGGCACACTGTTTAGGAGAGTTATGTGTCTCGTGATTAGTGTTGTGTTGTGGTGGTCGAGTGCATTTCTTCCTTGGAGATCTCTGCTGTTTGTTTAGATTTTTATTGATAGCCTCCGCAAAGGTGGGTGCGTGGTTTGTGTTTTTATATGAAGGCAGTGCTGGTGTGTGTTCTGGAGAGCTATGTGTTCCATGTGGTGTGGTTCAAGTGTTGACCATTTCCTCTTGACCAGCTATGCCTGTCTTGGCTGGGGAGTGCGTGGTTTCCAGTTTGGATATATAAGTGCATCTCTCGCAAGTCTAAGTGTTAGGAGGTAAGAGGAGAGTGTTGTCATTGTACATGAGGCAGTTGCTACATTGCCTCAGGATACCCCCGCTCACCAGGTTAATAGGAGAAAGCACAGGGAACTGACCTTTAGACATGCCCGGAGTGGTGAGCATTAATAATAAGTACTGGAGCTGTTTCCTTGTAGAATGTTTAGTGCTGGTAGCACTTTTGTGTGCTACAATAATTGCTACAAGAAGTCTAGTAAAGTGCTAGACTAATAAGCTAGTAAAAGTGCAGGAGAGGAGAGAACTATCAGATCTAAGGGAAAATTGAAGAGCAGTCTTTTTGGCATTTCTCAGAAGCTTACAAACAGCCCTGGATACAGCAAATCTGTATCTGGACCTTTTCTAAGATGTGCTTGGGCTCAATGTAGTCTTACACATCTGATTTCAGAGTGATTATATAGCTTTTCCATTAAAGCCAGAGACCTGTTTTCTAGTCTTGCTCATGTCTCATATTTGGAAACTGAATTTTAACTCTGTCACAATATAATTACCAAATCTTGCTACCCATCTCTTACAATTTGAGCCAATATCATGTGGTGTGTATGTTTACTGGCATTTATTTCATTCTGTACGCTTCTACTTCATTTTGAAACTTATTTACATGTAGCATTTCTCTTATTTATTTATTTACTTAATGTTAACTGAGTAAGTGAACTCACCTAAAGATTGTTTTCAGTCATTACCCAAACCACATGAATCTAACATCCCTTTAAGACAGTTGCAGGCAGTTTATCTTCCAATTTCCATTTCAATCCAAAATTTGTATTCAGGTAACATTATAACCAACATTTATAGTTCAACATTTACTATAATTGTGCCTTTGCATGAATGTTATTTGCACAAATTAATGCATTTGATACAAGGATAGTGCTAATACAGAGCAATAATTATTATAGCCGTGCTTTTACAAGAATGCTGTTTATACAAATCACTACATTTGTTTACAAGCGTATTAACAGTATTTATTTACATGCACTGATTGCACAGCTGTATATCATTATAGTTTGATGTTGCAGATTCTAGAGTGTTGTTTGTAGGATAGCTTAGGAACCAATTCACTAGATCTAATCTGATTCTATATAACAATTGCATTTATATTTGCTAGTGAGGCGTGTTTTTCAGAGTTCTAAAAACAAAGTTAGTTTGCTTTATTTATTTATTTTGCCTGGTAGGTTATTCAATGCTACTGGGGTGGTTCTGAATTTTGTTTAAGGCCACTTCTGCTGTTGTCTTTGTATGTGGGGATTCTTTTTAGCTGCAGAGTAACTTGACTTTGTAGATTATACTAGGAAATTCTGACTAGAAATTCCATTGTGTATGGGGATCTTTGTAGCTGTAGTGTATCTTCACTACTTACATAGGTTATACTGGGGCATTTGACTAATTGCATGTTTTTTTAAAGATAAGCAGTAGCTTTCATTTAGTAGTTTCTAGGTTAGAGAAGTAAAAACTGTGCTCTGCCCTGAACTGGTAACCATATGATTTTCTGTATGATATTAAAGTAGTGTTCCTTCTTATATGACAACTGAATGAATGTGAGTATTTTGTCCTCAGCTGTTGAAGGGTAGAAATATTTCGCTGGGAGAATTAAATTGTAGGTCATACTCAAGATATGGAATGAGAGTATTTAATGTTATTTATACTTGAGTTTCCTTAGTAAAAAGTCTGGAGATTCTATAGGATACTTTTAGTTCACAGATTCATAGGTTCATAGGTGTTTACTAGGCTAATGACCACAAAGGCCTTTTTAAGCCTAGCCATGCATCCCAAATCTCTGACAAGTTTTTGTACCCTTGATAAGCATAAGCAGGGGCTTGGGAGAGGAAACATTTACAGGCAGGGGCCTGGGAGATGAACCATTTACAGGCTACATGTGTCCATCAGAGACATAGGTGCCAGCCCAGGGATGAATTTCCTGTTCCACATCCAATTCTCCAAGTTACACTTGAATTGGGTTAGGGAGGAGCTCTGCTTCACATGGATGGGGAGCCTGTTCCAGAGACAGGATAGTCTCTGGGATACATACCTGTCTCTCCAGCAGGTCCTATTTATATCACAGGCAAGGTTTAAGTCTTTAGAACAGGTAATTCTGGTGCTGTTTGTTTTGCTGATATGCAGGATGTCCATCAGAGTGGGTCTGGCAATGCCCTGTACGCCAGGCATAGATCTCCCCTCAAGAGCCTGTAGGAGTTAGACTACAGGGATAGGGCCTTAAGGCAGTCTGCATAGGACATTTTACTTAAACTCTGTATTCTCCATCAAAGTGTGGTCTACCAAGGCCCTGTATGCCAGGCATAGATCTCCCCTCAAGAGCCTGTAGAAGTCAAAATAGAGGGATAGGGCCTTGAGGCAGTCTGCATAGGACATTTTACTTATGCCCTGTATTCTTTTAGTGAAGAACCTCTATGGATGTTACATTTATTGGATATACCTGGTTAGGTACATACCAAATGGGGCATTGTACTCAATGATAGGTCTGATGAATGCCGAATACAGCGGAACAATAACTTCCTTGGACTTAGATGCCATACCTTTGTTTATATGTTGCCCATCATAGAATGATTTCCTTACTACTGTAGACATGTGATGGTCAAAGGCTAGATTACTATCTATGCATGTCCCTGACTACTGGGTCAACTCTAAGGAGTGTGCTGTCATTATTATAGTTACAAGGAGTGGTTGAATTCCCAAAGGATACTATTATGCATTTCTTGGCATTAAGTTTTTGTCCATGTCTGTGACACCAATTGTTTGTCTGTGTCAGCCGTTCCTGAAGAGCACTGATATTGGTGTGGGATTCAATGATAGGTCCTAATTTGCACTAATCTGTAAATTTAGTCAGCCAGAGACCATTGACAATGGACTTGACTCAGAGAAGTAAATGCCAAAATGGAGTGGTCCAAGGACTGATCCCCAAGTGGTTCCACTTGTGACTGGCCTCTTTGTAGAGGTGGACTCACCGATTTTAACTTCCTGGGTCCTGTTTGTGAACCAGTTGGCTATCCACTGGGTGACATATGAGTTTGTACCTAACCTCTTGAGTGTGTCAACAGTGCCCAAATGGGATATTGTGTCAAATGCCTTGGCCAGGTTAAGGTAGGCAATGTGAACCATTTTGCCCTAATCCTTTGCTTTGGTGGCCTTCTCAAATAAGTCCACCAGGCTGAGTAGGCATGACCAGCCATGGGTTGGTTCCAGTGTTCAGAGATTTACTATATCATTATTGATCATTTCCATGATAATTCTTTCCATAGCTTTTTATATAAGACTTGTGAAACTTATGGTCTGTAGTTTTCAGGGTCTGTAGATGGCCCACCTTTGTGCAGAGGGATGGCTGTTACCATTCTCCATTCATGAGGCACAAAACCAGTTTGGAGGCTACAGTTAAATAGCAATTCCTGAGGGCCTGATAGGTCATGTTTCATGCTATTTAGAAGGCATCCTGGGATATTGTCTGGGCCCATTGATTCAGTGTTATTGGTCTTACAGAGAGCATTAAGGACTTAATCCATAGTGACAGCAGTGAGAGTTATATCTGATGGTATTTCATGAGGGAGGGTTGAGGGAGAGAGAACTGTAAAATGGGAGATGAATTTGTTGGTCAGTAGGTTTGCTATATCTTCTGGCTCATTATAGGTGGCTCCATTTGCAATGCATTCTGCACACAATTGTGTATTGCCTTTGAGGTTGTGGACATCCTTAAAGAAAGCCTTATGGTTTTCCAGGGCCTGGGAGCCAAAATTTACCTCAAATTTGGCTTTGGTAGACTCTATTTGTCCTCTGAGTTGTTTGTTTAGTTTGATGAGAGTGTGTTTATCCTGCTGGGTGCTGCACCTCCTAATTTTTGCCATGATTTTCTTCCTTCTGTTTTACAGCTTACTGATTTTTTGATTCCACCAGGGTGGCTTGTTTTTTTAGTTAGTTCAGTACTTCTTCCTGATGGGTTCAACTGCCTCTCTTCAGCCATTAACATGGTTGTATGGGGTTTCTGTGAACAGTTCTACATAGGCAGCAGTGTTCTCAGGGTTTATGGGGGCTTCAAATTTTGCAAGGTTATCACTTAAAAGCAGGAAGTTAGCCTTAGTGTAGTTCTGGAATATTCCAGATTTAGCTGGGGGTCCATGTTTTATTTTTACTTCAAAGGAGACCATTTTGTAGTCTGACCTAACCAGAGAAGATATTACACTATGGGGTGTGCAGTACTTTCCCATATTAGTGAGGCCCATATTAGTGAAGATCAGATCCATTATGTTTGCATCCTCGGTTGGTATATTGGCAATCTGGTCCAGGGAGTTTGTGTTTACAAAATCCAGGAATTTCTGTGCTTGTACATTTTGTGTCATATAGAATTTCTAGTTAATAGTGTGGTAATTAAATTTGCCCATGAATATGGTACTGGGTTGTATAGTGAGTGTTTCCAATAAGTTTAATTACATGGTATGGGTTTCATAGGTCAGAGAGGGGGACCTGTAACTTGCATGGAAATGGCATTGGGTTTTGCCTGCGGCAATTTGAACATGGAGAAACTCAAGTGCATTGTCCTGTTTGACCAGCTTTAAGGTATATTTATTTTTGATGTAAATTGAGACACCTCCACATTTAGTCCCTGTCTGTGTAGTAGCTGATCTAAATGTTTGGAAAGCATTATAACCTTGCACTGTCAGTGTGCTATCCATGGCTTTAAATCATGTCTCAGTGACTACACAGATGTCAGCATCCTCTAGGGGAAAGAGAACTTCTAGGGAGTACAGTTTTTTGTTCAGACTCCTAGCATTGAGCAGCAATACCTTTAAATTTTCTTGGTTTTGATTTGCTATGTTGGACGTGCTTACAGTTTAGCATTGCCTAAAAAGGCACCATAGGGGAAGAGAATATTTTAGCTAATATTCGAAAGTCTAGAGGGGGGAGAGGTGCAGACCTTCCCTGACAAAGCAATGTAGTCTGTTGTCCATCTCCTTCTATGCTGACAAATATTGCATTCCCTTAGAATGACACCAGAAACTTTAGTTAATTATTAAAGTAATTCATCTTTTACTCGTATTGTGGCATGATCCTTGTAGAAAGTAAAATGCTGCTCAGTGCTAGGTTCATACCAGCCTGGGGCACATATCCCAAGAGCTCCATTATTTCTCTTCATTTAGTCTAGACAGGTATGTCTCAGGTCATTTACACCCACATGGACTATGACTGAGTCATACTAGTACTTGTGGTCCAGTGACCTGAGTGCATGTGTAATGTGGCAGATCCAAGCCCCTGATAATCAGCTGACTGTGACTTCCTTCTTACTCAGCCTGGTGAGAGGGACATCAGTGTGTCTGACAATGGAGTCTCCAATGACTAGAATGTTGGATTGTGTGCTGGCTTGCCTTATGGGCTTTGAAGTAGAGGCTCCATGAGATGTGGCTGTATGTTTTGATGTGGGTGTTGTTTTGAATGAGTGCAGTTGAGCTGTTTAGGAAGGTTATATTTAAGTGCTTCAACATATGTGGGTCTATACGTCTGCTCTGAATTATGTGTGATAGGTGCAGAGTGTGTACTACTGACAACCTTATTAACATTAGGAGTACTTTTATCTGAGAGCTTTGCCTCCAGTGACATTGTGTAAATACATCTCTCACATACCATATCAGCTTGTTTGAGAATTAACTGGCTGTCAGTAAACATGAGACAATTTCTACATTGCCTCAGGATGCCCATATCCACCAAGCTGGTAACAGAGATAGTGGGAAAGTTCATTTCCATGGCAATAACCCATTTTATTGATTACACAGTTGGAGTGAGAATACAAAATGATGTAGTTTTAATATCTGGTTTGCAAATCTGGGGACAATGTTTGTCACTGCAAACTAGTTGTCCTCTGTGCAACTCGGTATTGATGAAATTTCAATTGTGCTTTTACAGGAAAAGTGTCACTCAAAGTGTCTGTGTTTGTACAGGGCACTGCCAAACACTTGAGAAGAAACTAATAAGTAGACCCTGAAATTTAAGGATGCATTTAGACAGATATTCTGAAGTCAGAAACAAATCAAGTATTTCTTACTGAAAGTAAAGAATTAGCTTGTCAAGAATGATGAAAAGAGGGGAGTCGCATGAATGGCTACCGCCTGGCTACTACTAGTGTTGGTCTCACCACAGCCTCACTCTGCTGGAATACAATATTCCTTTGCTTCTTTTCTCACCAGAAGCAAAACATTAGCACCAATAAACAGGCCACAGCCTGTTTGGTGATCCGCAGTCTTGTCCCAGATGATGCAAGGGTCTGTAAGTTTGTTGTAGCCTTTTCCTGGTAGATGCCTAGAATAGCAACCAAACCAATCAGGAATGTCAAGCATAGACACTTGCTGTCTAACCAGAAATAGTCAGGAATCAATCCACTCTGCTGTTTCTTTCACCAGGAGTAGAACATAAACACAAATTCCAAGCTATCACCTATGAAGCAGTTATTAGGATTTCTGTTGATCAGCAGGCTTCAGGAAATACTGTCCCTGCGCTCCTTCTCTCACCAGGACAAAACAGAAGCACTAAACCCAAGATGGCTACTGAGAGGCAGAATGTGGGCTCTCCAATAACTGGTGGTCTGGCAATAGATGTTGCAGATTTTAAAGATAAAATGGAAAAAGATAGGTTAATATCCTACGCACTGCAGTGTGCACTAAGCAGTTAGATATGAAAGAGGGGATAACTTAAAGGTTGCTGTCTAAGTGACGAGCCACTAATTTTAAATGAGAAAGATAAATTGAAAGGGGGTGGGTGCATTTTATTCTGGTTTTACAGAATACAGTGGGATGGACAATAAATTTAAATAGCTGAAGGGGAGTGAATTCACAAAATGGTAATTTTGTGCTAACTCATAGCAGCCAATGAAAGGGGAGAGGGAAGGCTATATGGTGTCAAATTAATGTAAGGTGCAGGCAAATAGAAACATGGTTGAGTTTAAGAGCACAACAGCACCAGGATGGGAAGGTGGGTAAAATGTCTGTATTGACTCACAATAGACATTGCTGAGGTCTCTTTTCTAGTTTTAATATGTAATTAAAAGCAGAATACAAGTAAAACACAGTGTAAAGAAAACAAATCACAACATACAAAATAAAGGAAGGCAATAAAGTAATACAAAATACAAGAAAGCAAAAGCAATCTAACCTTGCCCTCACACCAAGAAAGTCTAAGTTGCCTTTGTGAAACTGTTTAAAGTTGACGATATACATTTTCTTTATGGATTCTTAGAGGCTGAGCTTGGGCGAGATCTTCTCACTCCCTTATGTCATGGCAGCAGATTTTTTGCAGTAACAGTTATATTACCAGCAGTCAAACAATTTAAATACCTGGGAAAACCCTCCAGTAACTTTTGCATTGGGTTCTCTTGTAAATATGGCATTATCTGTGTACAGTGTGCAGCTGAGTTTTAAAAACTGAGTAGAGTGGATTTAACATTGAGTGTGAGACTGAATATATGTTTCAATGTATAGCGCTGAATGTTATTATCTATTGTTAGCAATTTATTTATTTACTATCCATTCACCAGGTAAGGGGACTGGTCCAGTGATACTTTTCAGCCATGACCTGAGGATTAATTGCAGAAAATACATCACTGTCTTTTGATCAATAATATTATATACAAAATGAATGCAGACAGCGTAACATTAAACAATCCAATCACAATGCATTGAAAAAGAAAAGATATATAGAAAATACAAGTTAAGATGTGTGCTTAAAATACAGTATGATCATACATATAATACATAAACTCCTATATACATGTAACATTTTTGTGTATAAGATGCCATATTAACAGGCTGTGAAAAGTTTAGTAATTTTATTTTAGTATTCATGATATGGGATGGTAGTTTGTCTAACCATTGTCATGGCAACAGTTGCAGGTAGATTCAGTGAAGAGGTGCTCTTTATGTGCATCCTTGAAACTTTTTAATGGTTTCTAGACTTTCGATGTCTGTAGGCAAGTGACTCCAGGTAGCAGGTCCCAGTCTAGAGAAGGCTGTCTCACTTACAGCAGATTTAAATGTAAGGTATACTATAGAGAAACTATTATCCTCTGTACTTCTGAGTACATAAGGGTTGTCTTGTAAAGGTAGTTTTATTCTTAAGGGTGGCAGTGAGCAGGTTTCAGCACCTTGTAAATTAAGAATACTTAGAAGAAAAGTGGCCCTATGAGGCACTGAAAGCTATTTAGAATTTTTTAGCAAATTGCAATGATGTATCGGGGGAGGGGCTGCTAAAAGAATGTATATGCAGACTGTGAATATTGCGGACTGAATGCATAATGAGAAAAGGAAGGACTTATTCAAGTTTGGATAATAAAATATTTTTAGCAATGAACTTGTGAACAGCAGTTGAAAGGCTGTGACTAATCTTGCAATTCAGTTTTAATTGAGCAAGGACTTTATTAGTTACAAAATCTGTGTGTTTGGTAAAGGAAAGGGTAGGGATGAATATTACGGCTGGGTACCTCTGTTCAGTGACATTAGGTATTCTGTTCCCGTTAAGATCTGTTAAGAGAATAGGAGGAACAGTGGTAATTTCTTAGCTGTGGCAAAGACCATGATATTGTTTTTTAAGGTTAATTAGCAGTTTGCTAGTAGTGGACCAGGCACGTAACTAAGTGTAATTTTTGTCCTGTAACTTGATTTGCAGGCCAGAGTGGCTAGAATTGGATTATAGGAACAGCATATTATCTGCATACATTATTAATTTAAAATTTGGTAATTCTTGGGGATATCATTTACAAAAGAAGAGAAGAGGAGAGAAGAGGAGAGAAGAGAAGACAAGAGAATTGAAGAGAAGAGAAGAGGAGAGAAGAGAAGACAAGAGAATTGAAGAGAAGAGAAGAGAAGAGAAGAGAAGAGAAGAGAAGAGAAGAGAAGAGAAGAGAACCTTGCTCACAGCACCATTATGGTACACCTCTGTTAAGCTTACTAGCAGTAGAGGATAAGGCATTGTTATGGGTTTGAAAGGTTCTGGCCTTTATATAGCTGCAAAACCAGCAGTTTGTGTTATCTCCAAAGCTGAGTCTTTTGAATTTGTTGAGAAGAAGGGTATAGTTGACTGTTTCAAAAGCCCTTATCATGTCAACAAAGAGGCTTACAGTAATAAGCCCCTCATTCAAGTTGCAATAAGTGGTATTAGTGGCCATTGCTATGGTGGTAAAGCTACTGAAGGCATTGTGAAAACCATGCTGTGCATCATATAACATGCCATACCTGTTACTGTGTTTAAGTAATTGCTTAATTAAAAGTTTTTCAAATATTTTGGTAATAGAGCACAGGGTACAAATAGGCGCATAAGCTCCTAGTAATATACTAGACTAATGACTATCCTAGTAATTTGCTAGACTAATGACCACCTTTATAAGCCTAGCCATACAATCCAGCCAAATTGTTTCCCTGTGTTTCATGGGCATTTATTAGGAGGGGATATGTTAGTTAGGACATTTCTAGAAATTATGTGGTGGGTATGGCCAGTTGGGCATTACTGTCTGCCTCTATCTATCAGAGACATGGGGTCCATATCAGGAAACAGGTCTATAATCCTTCAATCCATTAGGAGAAATTACTTTAGGTAGAGGGATTTTAACTGCATGTTTGATAACAGCTGGGACAGTGCCTGAGGTTAGACAGAGATTAAAGATATGATTAAGGGATTTAGTGATTATTACAGCTGCAAGCCTTAGGAAGGGGGATGAAAATTGCTGGATTTAGATTATGAATTATTGAGTTTAAGAAGTATGGACTTGGTCTGTTCTACCAAAATTTCAGAGAAGTGAACATGCATAACAGGCCAGAGTGTATAGATCAGGGGATGATGGTTCTTGGTCTTCGTTGGTGGGAGAGCACATTGTTGGAAAGGCTTTAGTAATGTCATTTATAGTGAACTGCAAAAAGTGATCATAATCATTGTAAGAGGTGGAATGGTTCAATGTTTAGGGTTCATTCTTGCTAGCTGAAGAGTTATTTAATGTCCCTGTTAAGTGTTTTATTTTTTGCCAAAACTGATTGGGTCTAGATCTGTTTGATCCCTGCTTCTGTCTAAGGTACAGGGTTTTTCCTGTATTTGTTGCAATTCTTCTTTCTCTCCTTAAACTCCGAAAAGTTTGGTGTAGCTCTGTATTGTTGGGGGTCCTTTTCCAGTTCTTTCATGCTGAATCTCTGGTTTTAATTTTGTTTCTAATATCCACTGAAAGCCAAGGGCAACACTGTAATGCAAGCCCTCTTTTTGTAAGGGGGTGCTGTATGTCCTGAATTCTGGTCAGTCTAAAGCAGATATGGGTTCAGACATGGCATACAGGAGAGTCCAATCTATAACATTGAATGTGGTGTTGACTTTTGGTAGCTTTTTCTTAGGGAAAGATCATACTTCAATTAATTATGTGAAGATTTTTTTTAATATGCTCTGAATGACCAAATGGATTTAATGGGTGAGTGGTCACTCACATCACGGGGGACTATTTCACTGAAAAGGCACCTGTTTTGTATATTAGTTATTATTAGGTCGAGTGTGAGTGTGAAGCTAGAACTGGTTCTTGTATTGGATCAAGTAGGAGCTTGTACTATTTGGGCCAGGCTATGTTGCTGCAAAATTTTGTTCAGTGGCAGAAAGTCTTTCTCAATAGCACTGATATTTAAATCAGTAAGACTATCTGTGTTGTTAGGAATGTGTTTAACTGCACCAATCCACATGTGTGTATGCCCACCCAATGTGATGTGACAGAGTAACCATCTGGAGTTTTTGTCATCTGCAGTATGACAATTAGTGCAATCCACAACTGTAATTGAGATATTCCTTTTGATTAAAATTGAAGCACCGTGACCATATCTAGAGCCTGGTCTACTGTCATTAAATACTGACACATGCACACACACACACACACACACACACACACACACACACACACACACACACACACACACACACACACACACACACACACACACACACACACACACACACACACACACACACACATTTTAGGACCATGCACAAATACCCATGTTCCTTGATCTGCCTGTCTTATTGTTTTACATTCTATTAATTGTTTAATACAACATTTGTGAGAGTATGCTTTAAATTTGTATTTGTGAATTATTTCTTCCAGAAAGATCTGAAACAATGTATGAAACAGTAATGACAAAAGTACCCATTTCAGAGCAGTTCATCCTTAGGCTACTCAAACTGCTGTCATTATAATCCACCAATGTCTATACTCAACAATTGTAGCCACTTTATAAATTATGACATCACACATCTGATTGTGGTAAAAGTAGCCACAGTAAAAGTATTTCAATTTGTAGTACAAATGCATACTAGCCATGCAAATACAGACTGACTTACTTTTATTAGCTCAACAGGGTCAGTCAGTTTTTATCTACAGCCATCCCCCAAATACAACACTTATTGCTACATTGCTGACTGCATCCTTTTCAACTTTCTGTGTCAAAATATTAATAATAATAACGACCAAGTCACTTATTTAAAAATTCCACACAGACATACAGTAACGAAAGTATTCCAGCTTTATTCAAACACACTAATCATGCAAAGCCAGATTAAAGACTGTTTAAAAATGACAATATAAAAGCAAAATGCACTTTCATCCATAGAGAATCCCCCCACACCAGCCATTAAAGACACTTTGTTGATTGTGCACACACCGTATTGTTATGAACAAAATAAAGGTGCATGTACTTTATTGCTAGTTATGGGTGAACTACATGAAACTGCATAACAAGCATCATGTCATACGATTCAGCAATGTGTAGCACAATTTCAACAGAAGAGTATTTATAAAAGCATACAAAATATTGGCCCCTAATAACATATGCAAAGTCAATATTCACAATATCTGCAGAAGTAAAAATCATCCAAATTCCACATTCAAGGAAACTATACAGAGGTTGCTGCTGGGAAATAAATTTACATTTCAGTTCCTCATCTATAAATGAAGTGTCTGCTGCCCTCGAAGAATAAATTGCCTGTGTTGCACTAAAGGAAATGGTGTGCTGGTAATATTGTCATAACATTTCCTGAACTAGTTCAGCTATGTAGCAGGGAATGACTGGAAAACAATGACAATAGGCTCATAGTTACTAGGCATGCAATCCTTGAGACTTCTCAGGAGTCTAGCTCAAATTCTTAATTGCTTCAAAGCACTCTCTGGTTAAATAACTTGATCTCTGCACATAGTAGGTAAATGACGGTGGAAAGATTCAAACCCAACACCCTAGCCACAGGAAGCAGTTCTTTAACAAGTCAGAGCTTTAGTCCTTTGCACCAACTGCCAGAGTACCAGTTTTGAACTAAATATAGAAATTCTTTATAATCCAATCATGTAGAGAAGACTGTATCACAGTAATATACAAAAAATGACTACATAATGAATGCTGAAAATCAGAAGATTTTGATCATAACTCCAAATAATGCAGACTATATAACCTGACAAATGTCAACACCTTTGCAGTTGCTGGAGACTGTACAGAACACACTACAAAACATTACTAAATGCAATGTATTTGGACTATATTACACAATCTAGACCTATTAATGAACTCATTTATTCTTTAGTGCAGTGAATAAAGCAAAGCAGTTAAAAACAGTATAAATGCTGTAGTAGTGTTTGTTCAACAACCTACAAGTCATAGAAATCAGAACTATTACCGGATGCAACATACTGTTTTTAGGGGAGGAGGAACTTACATGCCTGCAGGACACCTACATATCATTTTTAACCTCTCTACATCTTCTCATCGTCAAGAATAGCTATCTGCTCTGACATCAGTTAGTACAGGTCTGTTCTACTTGAATGGCTAATTAATTCTGTATTCTTGCAGCATACACTTCCAGAGTCAACAGAGCTGGACTGTGGACAAATGCAACCCTATGTGGGGTACTAAATTAGGTCCCTTCACAAACCATATAAATATCTCATTACTTGGCTGTCTCACTCCACTTACCATAAACACTGTTCAAACCTGCGAGTGTACATACTAATTTCTTCTTTACTTTTACAATTATCACAGAGATTTGGATTTCATTTAAAATTTTATAATATATATAAAATGTAAAATGATATATGTATATATATATATATATATATACATATATATATATATATATATATATATATATGTATATATATATATATATATATATATATATATGGGTTCACTATGAAATCTCGAAATCCCGAAATCCCGAATTTCAGTATTTAGAAATTACATAGCCGAAACCTTCAAATCCCAAAAATCCATAATCGCGAAACTCAAAATCCCGACCCTACACTACACACAGAGCACACACATAAACATACACACAACTTCCCCCCACAAGCACACAGACAAACCTAGACCACATATAAGAAGGGGGCAAGTGCCCCTGCACCCCCCATGTGGGGGGCTTTACCCCTCACACCCCCCTACTTATAAATATACTAACTCTGAGATTGCACAATCAGACACACAAAGGTAATTCATACCCATACATTTCACAGTCCCTCGCACACACACATCAAAGTCAAAAAGCACACTGACATACACTAAAGCCCATAACCAACACACTTACATACACATACATACCTGAACTAACACCTAACCATTCACACACCGCAACACCCGAAGCACTAATTCAAAATCTCCATACTTTGGGATTTTGAATTTCTCGCTTCTGGTGTTTCGGGATTTCAAGGCTTCGGTGTTATAATTTCAAAATACTGAAATTCGGGATGTCATTATTTCAAAATTATGAAGGGAACCCATATATATATAAATATATATATACACACACACACACACACACATATATATATATATATATATATATATATATATATATATATATATTTGTGTGTGTATGTATATAGACAGTCATTTTGCACAAAACATTCTCACACTGAAAACAGAGTTGGCATGAGAAACAACAAACCTCTCTTCCCTTCAAACTCTCATTTAATGAAAATGCACCTGACAACACATTAAACTATGAGATATGTGCTGGCTTTCACACTCAAATAACATAAAATGAAGTACTAATTAGCACCTATGTGAAGGGTGCAGGAACTTACAAGACAAATGAGCAATGTATTTGCTAAATGCCTGGCACAGCCTAGTCAGCACAAATGTCCCTTTTCATGAGCAGCCCAGGAGTACTGTCTGGTAAAGTAACTTGTCAGAGACAAGAAAACAATTGAAGGCTAAGGGAATCAAACCATGTACTAAGGAAGCATTTTTAACAGCCCATATCCTTACTCATCTGCACTAAGTGCTGGACAAAGAGTTGTAGCCTAGACATAGTGCATTTCACACTTACCTGCATTGAAAAAACAAGTTAAATTAGAAAGTTATTCATAGTAAATACTAACATTTAACTGGTAGACTTCATGCTATCCAGTTTATTCACAGTTAAATAAGCACACTATCAGCATTCAATAGAAAAAGGAAACCAAGGATTACATCCAAATAACATGGCTGAAACAATGATGCTCTTTTTTACTACAATAAGTTTCCTTCCATTACACCAAACTCTAATGACAGACATTGACTGAATGTAATCCCCAGTGATTTAACAAAAGTTAATGCAAGTCTGCAGCTTTCATAGCGGATTAAGGCTACTGGAAACAGTAGCCAAAGTACAGTGTTTGACTCCCACTAATCTACATAACTAGCTATTGCCTCTGTCTGGGGCATTACTTGCACACACACACACACACACACACACACACACACACACACACACACACACACACACACACACACACACACACACACATGTCATCTGTTACTGACACTGCCATTCCAGCTGGGTCCTCATGCCAAAAACAAAAAATGTTCAGAACTCTGTTAATAGTACTGTTGTGATGCAAAAACATTTATATATATATATATATATATATATATATATATATATATATATATGTATATATATATATATATAAATATATATATATATATATATATATATATATATATATATTCCCATGTAAAGAACCAACAGCGTGCCCTATTTTCGGTGTGATTTGAAACATCATGCCAATTCATGAAAGGCTGTGTGTCCCAGCTTCAGTCTCACTGGCCGAAGGCATTTGCTAATCAGACCTGAGCTTGGAGCTTGTGATGAGGAACAGGAAATCAGAGTTGGTCTTCTTTTAAAGAGTTCTTTGAAATTTTTTTAAATGTATTATTCCATTTCAGATTTTTTTTAATTTATTGTTATGGCTCTGATTTTATTTAATTATTGTTGTATGCCAGACCCCCCAGCTCGCATCAGCCTGAGGCAGTTTCCCAGGTTGCTTTTTGCTGGCTCCAGCCCTGAGTAGGAAATGGTTGAGTTTTGAGAGAAGATCCTTAATATTTGGGTTTGGGATTGGTGACCTCTGTAAGGCTATGAACTGAAACAGAAATTGTTTTTAGCAGTAAATGAGTTTAATGCTGGCATTAATCAGTAGATTGTGTATTCCTAGTTGCCAGTAGTGGCCTGAGTAGGGTCAGAAGGTCCCTGACATGGATGAGAAGGAGGCAAAGTGTCTGTAATGAATCAACTGAGGACTAAAGTGACAGACAAAATAATAAGACAGCATGGTAAAGAAAATGATGATAGATTAACACACAAACTGGCATTAAGAATCTGCAAGATAGATGTGGGTATTACTGTAATGATGTGAGGTATTGCCATCTATACCAGGAAAATAGGCAGTGCATGTGTAACATATTCCAGCATAGCTAGCTAGAGTTTTATAAATAATTTTGTGTCATTTGACAATCACACTGACTTGTACAGATGCTTGTGTTAAAATGTATTGACAGTGTTATTATAACTGATTAAATATATATGTTTAAACAAAGAATACTTTAAGGGAAGAGTAGACAATTTTGAAATTGTTCTATAATTTTCAAATACTGCAACAGATCTTAGCAAAGCTCTGAGTGTGTATTGTACCAGTGTCAGGTGATCAAATGGGATGTCATTCTATAACCGGTACTGAGAAGATGGAACTCTCACAACAGTTTGTGTTCTTTTCTTTAAAACCTGATATAAAGATCTATGGCAGTTATCACACTCAGTCAGTTGAGTTAATTCACTTCAGTTTAGTTTTGAAGTGCATCACCTTGCCTTGTGGAAGTAAGCATCTCAACATCCTATCTTGCCTTGCTGTATTAATTTAGCTAGGGAACAGAAAACATTCAAGAAATACTGTGAGATTAGTTAAATATTGTTTTTCTGCATCTGTCTGAATCTGTCCAACTGTGTTATTTTTATTTCTCCTGTGATTGAAACTTTGGTGTTTATTGTACTTAGATATTTAGTACTCTCATGTTTTCTATTTTATTATTTATTATTAAGTATTTTTATCACTTTCATTGTGGCTGGTCTTTTAGAGAATACTTTTAACATCTTGAGAGTGTTTATGCTTATTTTAGTGACACTTTGGCCACCCTGAAAAGCCTTGCTGCTTTGGTTACGCTATGCTATTTATATTTGTATTGATTTTACGAAGTATAATTGGACACCCTTGTAAGAGCCTCAGAATGTCTGACTGGTAGCAGTGTGTGGTTACTTTATAATCTAGACAGAAGGAGGTACAGCTGATAAATCTGTGCCAGTCTTTTCCAGGAGTGTGTGTGTATGAAAATCAAATATCCAGGAGTAGGTGTGTCAGCTACTTGGAACTGGGACACAGTGTTCCAAATTAAGTCTTTTTGGGATCTAAAGAGACAGACAGTCCACTCCCAGGTCTGTAACATATTTCCTGTGTGCTCTTGGGGAAAACTGAGCTTGATGCAGAGAGCTGCATCTGAAAAATACTGTGTAAATCCATTCCAGTTTTTAGTGGCTGTATCACCAGTATCAGTGGTGAGGATTGAGTATCCTTGATTACTGGCCAGGGTAGAGAGGCTGTCACATATCGGTGACAGAGCGGTGGAATATTAATTGAACTTCAGTAGCCTGTGGACAGTTGTCACTGAAGGTGTGTGTGCTCTCAACAGCCACACAGCAAACATACAGAGTTTAATTTTCACACAGTTTTATTTATTTTTGTTTGTTTAGTTTAGTCAGGGAAAGCAGGCAAAGATGTCAACAGAGGATTATGGCAAGCTGACAAAGAAACAGTTGGCCAAGGTATGTGAAACCAAAGGCCTGATGCATTCCAACTCAAATAAAGAAGAAATGATTTCAGCCTTATCTGCAGCTGCAGGATGGATCAATGACCAGGAAAACAACCAGTTGGGTGTTGGGGATGTGTAGTCTTCAGAAACAGGGACAGTTCACCTTTTCCTCATAGGATTTAAAAAATCCATTTGGAGTTAAAGAGACTTGAACTGGAGGCCAAATGTTTATAGACTGAGGAGAAGGAGAAGCAGCGTCAGCATGAACTGGATGCCAAATGTTTGAAGATCAAAGAAATTCAGAGACTGCAGCATATGGAGATTGAAGAAAATGAGAAACTGCAGCAATCTGAGGCTGAGGAAAAGGAGAAGTGACATCATGAGAGGGAGATGCTGACTGTTTGTCAAGGTCATGGAGGTAAATGGGAAAGGAAAAGTTGGACCTCACAAGCAATAAAGGTCAGTAAATTTCTTCCATAATTTGCAGAAGGGATGACTTTGATAGTTTTAGTCATATATTAGAAAGAGTATGTAAACAGTATATTGCTGACCAAGAGCTCTGGGTACGGTTCCTGACTCCCTTACTCCATGGTAAAGCTGTAAATGCTGTTTCTAAATTGTCTGATACTGACTGTTTAAACTATGATAGAATAATCAATGTTTACTGAACTGTTATGAGTTAACATCTGAAGCTCACAGAAAGAAAGTTTTGTGAGCATAGACACATGGCAGATGAAAGTGTATGTGATTATATTGCTGCGTTAAGTGCTTATTTTCATTGGTAGGTGAGTGGGTGTCAGGTTACCACTTTCAAAAGACTGGCAGATAATTTGGTGAGGGAACAAGCCCTTAGTACTCTAACTGAGGACATGAGATTCTGGTTGGCAGACCATGGGTGTAACTCTGCAGATGAGCTTGAGAGAAAAGGTAATCTCTACTTTGCAAGCAGGGCATCATTGCACAAGAAGGGGATACCCATTGCTGCACAGGGATATAAGGGAACCCATGGTGCACAGCCTAAATCACCCCAACAGAGTCTACCAGTAACAGGGAAGCTACTAGTTCAGGTACACGACCAGGATCATGGGTTAGATGTTTTGAATGCAACCAGAGGGGTGATGTAGCATATAAATGTCCACTGAACTAAGGTGGGGAGCAAAAGGTGAGAGAGGCAGCAAGTTGGAATAACAGCATGCCAGTAGTAGTTTGTCTGGAGATAACAGGTGTATCAAACTATCACCGGAGGTTCTATTGTATCTTAATGGATGGAAGACAGGTCACTGCTAAGAGAGACACAGCCTTTGAGATAACCATTGTGAAGCCCACAGTGGTTAAAGAGGAGCAGTACTTGCTTGGACAGTACACTCCATTCAGAGCTTTAGGACGGATTCCATTCCTAATACCTAGGCTAGGGTTCACCTTGACTGGGAGGGTGGAAAAGGAAGCAAGCAGGTAGCTGTGTTTGAGGGTATCCCTGCAGATGTCTTGATAAGGAATGATTTGATAATTCAGTACCTTTTGTTCATGCAGTTACAGGCAGTCTGGTAGGCTGGGGGAGACCTACACAGACCCCACACCTGAAGCTGCGGCTGGTGATGTGGCTATTTCAGGGAGGGAGCTACCTTGTAGCAGTGGGCCTGAAAGTGAGCCACAACTGCTGGTAGGTACTAATGTTCCCATGGACAGGGTGAGTACTAGGACAGAGGTGAGTGGTAGTGCTCAGGCTTACTGTGAGGCACCACTGTCAGAAGATAATAGGTTGCCTGTGAAAGGGGAGCTAGGAAT
Organism: Protopterus annectens; assembly: GCF_019279795.1. Taxonomy (NCBI): domain Eukaryota; kingdom Metazoa; phylum Chordata; order Ceratodontiformes; family Protopteridae; genus Protopterus; species Protopterus annectens. The sequence continues at coordinate 175,475,911 of NC_056745.1, read as the reverse complement.
GGTTACAAAAATAGATTTGAGAAAGGCTCAACTTTTGGGTCCTACTTTATGAAGCTTGAGGGAGGTAGCTAAGGAGAATCCTGCTGCTCATGAAAAAGGGGAGTCTGTATACTGGAACAAGGCTTACTGTATAGATAGTGGACCGCCGGGGGAGGGCCAGAGGGTGAGGTAATACAGCAGTTGGTATTGCTTAGAGCCTACCATCTGGCACTTCTAGCCATAGCCCATAATATTCCTTTTGGAGGTTATGTGAGAATAAAGCTTACCAAGCGATACATTATGCAGAACTTTTATTGGCATGGGATTGCAAAGGTTGTATCAGGGTACTGTAGGACCTGTGAGCAGTGCCAAAAGATAGGAAAGGCAGGGGACATGGTCAAAGCTCTGCTGATGCCCTTGCCTCTGATCGAAGACCCATTTCAGAAGGTAGCTATGTATATTGTGGGACCTCTGTGTATCCCATGTTTCACTGGGAAGAAGTATATCCTGGTGGTAGTACATTATGCTACTAGATACCCTGAGGTGGTGGCTCTGTCCTCCATCAAAACAGAGAAGGTGGCAAATGCTTTCTTAGAGATTTTCAGCAGGGTAATTTTCCTGTGAGAAATACTGACTGACAGAGGTGCTAATTTCATCTCAGACCTTCTTGCTTGTTGGTGGAAGTGCTGTGGGGTGAACACCTGAAGACCACCCTCTACAAACCCCAGACTGATGGTCTTGTGGAGAGGTTAAACTCTGCACTAAAGACCATGCTACGGCATTTGGAGACCATTTTAAGAGAGGGTGGGACAAATATTTACACCATCCATTGTTTGCATACAGAGAGGTTCCCCAGGAGTCCATAGGTTTTCACCTTTTGAGTTGCTGTATGGGCATAGGGTGACACAGCTTTTAGATTTGATTTGTGATGAGTGGGAAGGTGAGTGTGAATCCCACAAGGAGTCTGTTGTGACATATGTCTTAAACCCCAGGACAATGCATAGGGAGCTCCTGGGCTTGTCCCAGGAGAACTAATCAGGATCCCAACAGCAGAAAAAGGTCTGGAATGACAGGAATGCTCAAGCCCAAGAGTATGCTTTGGGGCAGCAAGTTATGGTGCTCATTCCTGCCAGACACAATTAGCTGCAGGCAGCTTTGGAGAGAGCCTTCAAAGGTGTAAGGAAGGTCAGTATTGTTAATTACATGGTAGACCTGCTAGGCAGTAGGCAGTGGCACAAACTGTACTATGTTAACATAATGAAGTCTTAGCATGTCAGGGATGTCCTGGGCAGACTGCAAATGGCAGGATTGATCATTAAGTCCAGTAAGTGTCAGGTGGGTATAGCAGAGGTTTCCTACCTGGGGCATAGACTGGAGAGTGCTAAGATTAGGCCAGAGCCTGCCAAAATGGAAGGTATTCAGGTGTGGCCTGCCCCTGTTACCAAAAAGCAGATGAGGGCATTCTTGGGGACAACATGGTACTACAAAAGGTTTGTTCCCAATTATAAAAGAATAGCTGCTCCACTCACAGACCTGACAAGTAATAACTGGCCAGATAATAAAGTGTGGACCCAAGCCTGCAAGCAGGCATTCCAAAAGCTTAAAGGGGCTTTGGGAGGAACCCCTGTGTTAGCTAGTCCAGATTACAGCAGTGCCAATGCAGATGGACTCTCAAGACAGTGTATAGGTTAATGTGTTCCCAGACAGGCCCATTTCTCTCAAGCAATGTTTTTCCAGGGTCACCTGAAAAACTATCTTGAGTCTTCAAAGGGGAGGAGGGAGATGTGACAATGTGAGGTATTATCATCTGTGCCAGGGAGAATAGGACAGCACATGTGTAATATATGCCAGCACAGCTAGCTGGAGTTTTATAAATAGTTTTGTGTCTTTTGACTATTACACTGACTTGTAAAGAGATTGTGTTAAAAATGTATCAGCAGTGATACTATAACTGATTCAGTGTATATTTGTAAACAGAAAATTATGGAAGGGAAGAGTAGAAGTTTTTGAAATCGTTCTATAATTTTTAAATACTGCAACAGATCTTAGCAAACCTCTGAGTGTGTATTGTACCAGAGTCAGGTGATCAAATGTGATGTTTTTCTATAATCAGTACTGAGAAGATGGAACCCTCACAGCAATTTGTCTTCTTTTCTTTTCTTTAAAACCGATATAAAGATCTATGACAGTTATCACCCTCAATCAGTTGAGTTAATTCATTTCAGTTTAGTTTGGAAGTGCATCACCTTGCCTTGTGGAAGTGAGCATCTCAACATCCTAGCTTGTCTTGCTGTATTAATTAAGTTAGCTAGGGAACAGTTATTCTTTAGACTGTTAGGAAATACAGTGAGATTAGTTAAGTATTGTTTTTCCTGCATCTGTGTGAATCTGCCCAACTGTGTTATTTTATTTCTCCTGTGACTGAAACTCAGGTGTTTATTGTACTTAGATATTTAGTATTCTCATGTTTTCTAATTTATTATTTATTATTACATATTTTTATGTATTTCATTGTGCCTTGTCATTTAGAGAATACTTTTAACATATGAGAGTGCTTATGCTTATTTACTGACACCTTGGCCACCCTGAAAAACCTTGCTGCTTTGGTTACACTCTACCATTTATATTAGTATTGATTTTACTCTGTATACTTGGATACACTGGTAGGAGCCTTAGAGTGGCTGACTGGTGGCAGCTTGGTTACCTTTTTGTCTGGGCAGAGGGGGATGCAGCTAGTAAATCTGTGCCAGTCTTTCCCAAGCATGTGTGTGTGTGTGTGTGTGTGTGTGTGTGTGTGTGTGTGTGTGTGTGTGTGTGTGTGTGTGTGTGTGTATGTGTGTGTGTGTGTGTGTGTGTGTGTGAGTGAGAGAAAATCAAATACTCAGGTGTGAATGTGTCAGCTACTTGGAACTGGGACACAGTGCTTCAAAGTGAGTCTTGTTTGGGATCCTAAGAGGCAGACAGTCTAGTCCCATGTCTGGACCATGTTCCTGTGTGCTCTTGGCGTGAAACAGAGCTTGGTGCAGAGAGCTGCATCTGAAAAATACTATGTAAATCCATTCCTGTTTTTAGTGGCTGTCTCTCACTGGTGTCAGTGGTAACGATTGAGGCTCCTTGATTACTGGCCCAGGGTAATGAGGCCATCACAATTACTTACAAAGACAGAGATATGACATGCAATGGGAAATGACAGAGGTGTAAGATATAACAGAGGTGGTAAAATGAGGAAAAGGGGCTAGTAGGAGACTAGTGTATGACAATAAGTGGTATAGCAGCACTTTTTTTGGTCCTAATAAAAGGAGATGGAAAGATGGATAAAGAAACACCCCAGCCTAAATGTTGCCAATGCTGTAAATCCAATTCATTCCACTCAATTAAAATGTAGAAGCTCCAAACAGAAGACGATAGTATACTTTATCTTCAACAAAGGCTATGTCAGGAAATAAACTGAAAGTGTACCCAATATCTGCAACCTAGTCTGTTAATTAAAAAAAGTGTAAATGCAGTCTGCGACCAATGCAGAATGTTAAAATGGCTAGATGAGAGAAGGACCAGAGCCTACTTGCATCCTAGGCTGTGTGCACAGGTTAAGTAGCACAGCCTTCCTACTATCTAGGCTGTGTGTATAGGTTAAGTAGGCCAGCCCACCTGTCACATGGGCTGTGTACATAGGTTATAATTACAACCTAACTGCCACCTAGGCTGCATACATATGTTAAGTAGCACAGACTACCTGCCACCTAAGCTGTATGCACATGTTAAGTAGCACAGACTACCTGCCACCTATTATTGAGGTGGAAATAGTTGAGAATCAAAAGAAAGTGCAGCCAATTTACACTCAGACAATGACGTAAATGGCTCTAGCGAGAGATACAGGTGTTTGAGCTTTGATACATGGATGTGATATGTGGAAATCTGGGTTGAAGTTGAAGCCTGTTTTATCTAGTAACTCCTAAATGCATTTTTTAAAAGATTTAAAAGAAAAAGAGGGTAGGAAATTTGTTTGTGTATACTTCTAAACCTGCAGACATTGAAATGAAACATTGACAAAAGCCCTTGACAATTAGGTACATCCTACCAAAAATCTGAACATCTAATTAGCATAGCATTTTAATACTAAATAGTACATAACTACGTAACTCTTTGTGCTTTCAATAGGACTGTGGGATACTACTCAGAAGTCATGCTTAAAATACAGATAGTGACAAAAGTGAAGGAAAAATATATGCACATATATTCAAAGTGACAGTATAATATCTTTAGACTTTTAATGAAGTGTATTGCAAAATTCTACCACACAAGGTAATTTATTTTTATTTCTGAAAAAGAAAGATATAATACATGTGTCTTCTTGAAATTATTGGTGTCACTAGAGTGTTTGTCATGTAGTGTGTGTTTCTGTGCACTAGATAGCTTCAAAATCATGTGCAATGAGGGGGAGTCAACAAATTGTGTGAAAAGTAAATTCAGCCTAGTATAACTCCAGAAATAGTCACATCATGGGGGTGGGAGTAAACTAGGCCTAAAAATTGGTATATTGTTCCAAATTATGGACAGTTGAGAGGTCTATTGTAGTACTGTTCATGGGGTGGATGGCGGAGTACTGCTAAAAATGTTCCTGAATGGGAGGAGGGGAGGATATGCTGTACTGTATGTCAGTTCATTAGTAATTATTCTGTTAATCTGTCAAGTGGTGTAAGTTCTGAAGATATTTTATTGGTACCTGTGTTTCGAATGGCTTGTCAGAAGCTTTTTAGTTTCTTGAGTAGATTAGTTTTCAGAAAGCATTGGTAGGCCACTTTACATTTATTTGTATTTATGTTGGTAACTTTTCTTAATCTTCAGAACTTTTTGCTTTTGCAAAGGTTATTAATGTCACTTTTCCAGACAAGCCATAAAAATATTCAAACAAGCAAAAGAAATAAATAATGTATATATATATATATATATATATATATATATATATATTTGGGTCTACTTTACATGGTCGATTTTCATATGGCCAAGACCATATGATCGACTTTCGGAGAGCCGACTATGTAAAATAAACACAAAACACACAACGAACACTTACCTTAAAACTGTTGGCAGGGGGACAAGCCAACCTGCACCCCCTGTGGGGGGGCTCTGCCCCCATACCCCTCATAACTTAAATATACCAACTCCGAGATCACAATACAGTATGGAAGAGGGAAATTTTCCCATTCCGCACTGTACTGAGACAATGGTTCACCATAGTTGGCTTTTCAAAAGTCGATCATATGGTCTCGGCCATATGAATTTCGACTTTGTGAAAAGTCAATTATGTGAAGGGGACAGATATATATATATATATATATATATATATATATATATATATATATATATATATATATATATGTGTGTGTGTGTGTGTGTGTGTGTGTATATATATATATATATATATATATATATATATATATGTGTGTGTGTGTATATGTATATATACACACACATACACATACACATACATATATATATATATATATATATATATATATATATATATATATAAATAAAACATATAATACCTTCCTAGATAAAGTATGCAGATGGAGGATTATAATTTATAATATATAAAACACTGCTTATTTAACAAATATATTTTTTTAAGGAGGAGCATTTATGCTTCAGTCGAATGCAGAGGAAATAAAGTTTTTTTTTCATTTTATATTGCAGAATGGTCTATAAAATAGTAAATCAAACTATAAATTCATGTTTCAGTTGCCATGGCTACCAGTATGATTTAATTCTTGACAGATACAGAGTGAATGTACTTTAGTGGAGACTCAGGGGCTCAGTGATCTGTGAAGAATACTGCATAACAACACACTGCTATTTTTCAATATGTAGGATGGAATAGTGAATTTTAAAAAAAAAGAAAAAAAAAAAGAAAATAGAAAAAGAAAAGAAATTTCTTTTTATGCCACTCTGAATAGCAACTGGTGTGACAATGTGTTCTATCGACACAACAAAAATTTTGTAAACACAACAGCGCATTAATAATCAGACAAGACAGAAAACAACTATCAGTTTTACAGAGAAGTAATCAATATACACATCTCATGTGATTATGATATCACAATAAATCAAAATGTGCATCACATTAATCACATACTCCTGACTGTTGACTGTATTCGTCATTTAATTTAATTGTATGAAGCCGATTTTCTAAATATATAACATGATGTGTGAACTGACAAATACATCACTTGTTACAGTTTGGGAAGATATGGTACTTTCATCAATGTGGAATGCATATACTGCTGTCAAAAAAGAGAAAGAAAAAAGAAAAGACACTATTTAAAGTAAGGAAAATTAATGTGTCAAGAGCTATTAGAGACATAACTATTTTACAGTCTGAAGGGAAAAAATGTAATCATTAATATGAAGGATTATTACAATTTACATAAAAACAAAAGTATGTTTAATTTTATAATCATTATTCAAATATATGCATATAGAGATCCTTTTTTCTAATGAGGCTATCAGGCATAACACTGAGAATTTAACAATAACTGTGAAAAACAGCAATCTTTCCAAATGTTCTGACAGTATTTAACAGTTACCATAAAAGGGATTGTGACACCCTGTATCAGCAGTGCACATTTATAATACTGAGAGTTAAAGATTTAAATTTAAGATAATTGATCATAGGTTCATTGTCTTTATAGAAGCAAATATACTTTATACTACAACTGCTATAAATACAATTTTGGAAAAGGCAGGCAAGTCTTACAATAACAAGCACAGTACAAATGGGGTTAAACTTTAAGATGTTTGTTTGTGTCTTTCGGCTTTTCCTGGTTAGGGGTCACCACAGCGGAACTCCGGTCCGCTAATGATTGGCAGTAGATTTTTACGTGCTGGCTTGCCGGGCCTAACGCACAACCTTCAATGAAGGAACGCCCATTCACGCATGTTGCCACACAGAAGACGCTCTAACTGAGAATCGAATGGGCGACGTCTAACTGTGAGGCGACAACGCTACCACAGCACCACCACCGCAGTTAAACTTTAAGATGTACTGAATGAAAAGTATGTTTTAACTGACCACCTAATATAATATTATAAATGTGTAACTTGAGCTATGATATCCAGCAATGTACTGACTATAAAATACCAGTTAGGAACAGTGGTGAATTATGACAGGCTATACAGCTTGTGTAGTTGTGTTTCATTGAAATGAGAATGGACTATTGTGTGTTTACCCCCCCCTCCCCCCGCTCATTCCCTTGGAAGATCGTCAGATGCATTGTAGAACAGTATGAGATAAGGGGATTTCTTTTTCTTCCACTGTTGTGCAGTCTGGGATGAAGGTTACAGGAGTTGAATGAGTTGTCCCTTTTTTGGAATTGAGAATCCCTGAAAAAAACAATTTAAGCTGCATATACTAATAGTACTAATGTGATTAGCACATTAGAAGCCTAAAAGGCTGCAAATGGTTGACATCTAAAAAGAACAAAATGATACATAGCCTTTTCCTTCAAGGAACAGTAAATTCATATGTGATTATTATACTGTGAATAATGTGGATAACAGACCCCTTTAAATGATGTTTGAAGGTGATAGGAACAGTCGTGGAGATTATATGTTTAATCTTTTATTTTTTTAGTCTTTCTAATATAACACTGTTTCTGAAATTTGGAAATTCTTTAAGAAGGTTTAATCTTGTTTAATCTCATGACCAAATACTTGATTTTTCTATCACAGTGATGTGTTGCATAATATATCATGAATGCCATGAGATAAAGAATATGTTTTGCCAAAAATGGAATTAACCTTACTTTTTGTAGTGATTTGAGAAATTGCCAAATACTGTCTCCCTCATATTGGAATTTTGAAAAACATAATTGACAAAAAACATCTCCTACCAAAGAATTGTCCATCTCCTCCCACTCAGTTCTTTGACTGACCTCTTTCTTTTCAGGGTGCAGATCTCATTTGAATGACACAGACAAGCTTCTAACATAATGTATACAGGAAGCTTATGAGATATTAAGAAACAGAAACTCTTAGCGTTGCTTTGAGTTACCGAATGATCCTTGGATGACCAAGTTAGATGCCCAACAACCACAGTAGGTCACTTTAGCTCACTACTCATGGCTATTGAGAATAAACTCTATCCATCTGCTAGTAAAAAAGTTAAAGCTCAGTGCTGACCCAGAGTAAATTCGAGCCTCAGTTATATTTTTAGACAAAAAGGAAGGGCTTGACATACTTAGCAAAGAACCAGAAATTCAAATGATTTTCTGTGTTATGTCCTTCACAAGGCTAAGGCAGAAATGCAGGCTTAACCTTAAACAAGCTAAATGTACTTACCTTAGAGCCTAGCAAGACAGAATGGTTTCATCCTCCCAAACGTTCTGTGAAGTGATAGAAGATGTCACATACTCAGAACACCACTGCCAACGGTTCCACTCATTAAGATGTAGTCAGATAACCCAGCACTACCACATTTATTTTACAGACTATAATTTCAGACAGACAACCTTAGCATCCCTAATTCTACTTTTTTATCATCTCTATAAATCAAGTTAGAAAATTCTAGAAAAACATGACAAAAAATCCTCCTTCTACTCTGCTACGTATGCTGAGTATTCTGTATTGCTGTTACAGAAACAGCCAAAACTTTAATAGACACATGCTGCTTTCTTTTACTAGAGGAGTTGTCTCATTATAATGTAAACATGCATTGGTAACTCAGCTTCACACTCTACCTCACAAACTCTTCCAGACTTCTGTTCCTTAACTATCCCTTGCCCCTTCAATTGTGAAAATGCTACATGCTCACGTTACTGAACATATCAACAAATACACACTCTTATTGACTCACAACATTGGTACAGGCAGGGCATAATACTCTTAACAGCTTTGTAGTCAGATAACTGACAAGATGTATGCTAATGCTGAAAATAGTAACCTAACAGGAGGACTCTAAAGCTTCTGAGTATGTGTTTATACTCAGGTGACTGAATCGGTTTAAATATATGCAGTACATGTGCACAAGCAGTGACCTTCCGATTCAGAAATCCTGGTAGTAGGTGAGAGAGCAAGTGCTGGTGACAGAAAATTGGAAGTATTAGAAAAGCCATAACAAGTGAATAAGTTTAAACATATCTCTTAACTGTCCAGATTTTTGCAGAATGTCCAAATTCTGGCTCATATATTTGGTCCATTCCTCATAAAATTTGTGATTTTCTGGCAAATCATTGAGGATTGAAGTCACTAAATAATGACACACATTTGAGTTTCAGGCTTCAGATCCTTCAGAAAAATGCATATTAATGCAAAACCTATTATTCTAGTAACTTTCTAAGTTTATAAAAGCAATATTTAAAATCTGTCCCTATTTTTGGTCCTTTGTCCACCCCCCCCCCCAATTTTGGCTCAGGTTTCTGATGCTAAGAGGTTGAGAAGTATGAAGTAAAATGAATTAAATACTACCCCCGATTTTATAGAAGGTCTCATATTTTGCATTGTATCTTTGCTCTGTTCCTCATAAAAGTTGTGGTTTTATGGCAAAACATTGAGGATTGTGGTAACTAAATAATGACAGACATTTGAGTTCCAGACTTCCTCTCCTGCCTGGTTTAAATTTGTGCCAGTTGACCTACAGACTTTGACCTCTAGTCAAATGTATGGATAGCAGGAAAGCAACATATTAAATTTAAACTGTTTTATTAAATAGTAATTGTACTCTTTGAAAAACAGTATTGTTTTAGTGTGTATACATAATGTACTTACCCCCAACTTTTATCACATGCAGATCTGTCCAATGTTTTTAATTTATTATTCAAAAGTCCAAAAGAGTGCAGTGGGCAAAAGGGAGAGTTTGCTTTTTGAGTGCATTTTTCGCAATTTATTATTCAACCTACAAAAGAGGAACCTACTCAAGCAGTTAAAATGATATACTTGCAGAAACTGTTTCTGTAAATGAAGATATTATAAGATAATAATATTAGCTTGTTGCCTGTGCCCATAACAGCATTCTCAGAAGGCTGAAAGAATTTTGATAAACTTCAATGTAAAAACTTAGTGTATGCAATTTTTAGAACGTGCACCATAGTACAGCAATATTTAAAATCTGTTCCTATATTTTGACACGTTTCTAATTACTGTTTAGCTTTGTCCATGATTTTTTCACTGAGAAGTTGAATGCCATATCACAATCAAATGAGGTGAACACAACAATGTGGCTACAGGTATTGGATAAGAACGAGGGTTGTTTGTGGATGAATGTAATTTACCTTTTTCTCATTTAAGATAACTGGCTTTTCAAGATTAGTGTATATTTGTGAGAAATTAGATGGGATATGTGTTGCATCCATTTGTGTTAACATTGAAATCACATAGCTCTAAACTTCCTTGATTTGGGAGGGATGTTCCTGATTTTGTCTCATATTTTGGTCTCCTCCTCACAAACGTTTTGGTTTTCTTGAAAGTCATTGGGGAATGCAGTCACTAAATAATGTCAGTCATTTGAGTTTTAGACTTCCCATCCTTTAGAAAATGTATGCTAATGAAAATAATGTTATTCTTGCAACTTTCTAAATATATGGGCATGATATCTAAAGTCTGTCTCTAATTTGGGACATTCCCTGATTTTGGGCTTTGTCCAAGATTCTAGCACTAAGAGGTTAAGAGGGAATATTTTTATTTCTAATCATAATCAAAATGAGACATGCACTGTAAATTGTAAATAACTGCATTGTGAGGGAAGGGGATGTCTGTAGATGAAAGTAACTTATCATCCTGCTGTTTTCTCAGTTAACCATCTGGCATTGCATGAGGAGTGGATATTTGTGTGAAGTAAGTTGGAATACAGGTGGCTACTGTTTATGTGTAACAAAGAAGAAATTACATTTTTCTGAAGGGTCCCTAATTTTAAAGAATGCTCCTAATATTCTCATATTTTGATGTCTTCCATATAACATTTGTGGTTTTCTACTAAGTCATTGAGGACTGCAGCCACTAAATAATGACAGGCAGCTGATTTATTGACTTCCTATCCTTCTGAAAATACATGGTAATGCAAAAACTGTTATTCTAGCGATTTTCTAAGTGTAGTATTTAGAATCTGACCCTGATTTATGCCTTTATCCTTCATTATCTTTGGCTTTGTTACTGATTCTTGTATTAAGAGATTGAAATGTATTATTGTTATCGCACTTAATTGAAGGGTATACAACAAAGTAGTTATAACTACTGGGTAGGGGTGAAGAGCTGTCTGTGGATGAAAGTAACTTACTTTTGTTGAGTTAGCCATTTAGCTTTGCAGGGCTACTTTGCATTTGTGTGAAATAATTTAGAATACCCAGGCTACTGTGTGTTTGTATGAAACAACTTGGAAAATTATTACTGTGTCCATAATTAGTTACATTGATTCATTTATCATAATCCAATATCTAAAATGTACTTAGTCATCAATAGGGCTATGATTACCAGACATTGGAATTGTCTGTGGTGGTTCAGAATGTCTGACCTGTTGCCATAATTAGGTTAAAAAGTCATTAGTCTGGCTTTGTAGGACTTGTGTGTATTTATGTAAAGGACTTGTGTGTATTTATGTAAACCAAGTTGGAATGCTTTGCTATGGCCATCATTTTTAATCACAATCAGACATTTGAGGAGTACATGAATGTAACTGATGGATACAGACATTAATCAATTATAATAGCATGTCATTTTATTGTTTAAAACAATCACAAAAGTGAATAGAAAAGAGTGTGTACATTGTACATGTTCCAAAAAAGTGGAACAGGCCTCATATATTGAAAAATGTCAAAGCCCAAGATACACTTACTTCACCACTGTTGAATAGTTTGATACCTTTAGGCAATAAGCATGCATGGCTGTTCCACAAAATACACCTTTTAATTGTATAACATAAAACTGGCGTTATTTCTGGCAAAAGAATATGCAGCCATAACAGTAGCACAAATTAAGCTTGTAATGAAACAAAAAGTTCATCTATTTGTTGCATTCATGGACATGACTAAAACATGCACACATGATTATCCATGCAGTTTAACAGTCTCTCTAAGCCAAACCTAATAAATGAGTGCATAAAATAGAAAATAATTTGCATAGTAAAAGCTCTTCCTTGGACTATGAACCAGTAAGCACTGATTTGGGAGGCCAGTCAGCATTACTCTAATACAGTTTTTAAAAGAATTTCATCATCTTTGGTGTAATGAAATAGGTACCAAAATACCTCTAGAACAACACAGGTAAACTTCAAGTTCTCAACTACCAGAGCCATCCCTGGTAAATGCAAATGTTCTACTGGGCTCCCACTTAGAGCAAATTGCCCCAGCCTCAGCCTCAGATAGTCTAAATTCACCATGAATGCATCCACAAATAAGTGGTCCAGACTCCTCTGAACTTCTCAATATATTCTGCCATCTTAAGTCTGCTTTCACCTTAAATAGAAGCTGATTAATATGCAGATACACTCCCACTTGGAAACAGATTACTGGCTTAAAGTGGCCAGTGCCAATATTGATATTTCTTCTCTTGTGTTAGCCTTCCACATGGTTTTGTCCTCCAAGTATTCCTTGTTTGGCCCCACGCTAATGCCATGGTGCCAAACTACCCCACTTCTGCATAGCTGTATGTGCTTTCCCATTACCCTTTGCAGCCACTATTCTGTACCCATCCACACACTAAGCTTGGGTTTGAGCTGTGATGCGTTCCATGACTTGGAAGAAAATGAGCAAATTCCAAAAGACCTTGCTTGAACTGACTGAGGAGGTTTCTAACTACTGTATTTAGTTATTTTTGTTATAATGATTTTTCCTTGCACTTATTTTGACATCCTAGAATTAATGTTAGTCTGTGACAGCCTTATTTATGCTTGCTTTCTTCCATGCAGTATTGCACTGAAACATGTGCACCTTGAGCTCTGCTCTAACCCATGGCTGCATTTTGAGCTGACCCAGATTTCCTGTAGGCACTGGAGCAAACATACTCTGAGTTCTAAGTTTGCATTCTTGTTGGGGTTCATATTCCTCTACATTCCCACATTCAGGGGACTTCCACTGCTGTCTCTCCATTCCTAATATAAACAGCAGAAGATGACCGTACCTCAGAGAAAGTGAAATTTCCTGTGCACTCACATCTGCTGTATGCAAAATGAGCCATGGCAGGATTTTTCCTTTGGATGGTGCTGAATTTAATTAAATATACCTCCCATCTTTAGAAGAGGTACTTGATGAATATAGATGGCTAATGGTACACCTACAAAATAGATAGATAGATAGATAGATAGATAGATAGATAGATAGATAGATAGATAGATAGGTAAGTAAATAAATAAAATGCATTTTGTTAACTAAAATGAAATACATCCATATGGATCCATTTCAGTCTTAGCCTGGGAGTATTATCCAAATAAGTGACTTGCTCAGGGTCGCACAGTAAGCAAATGGAGGCAGCGAGAATCAAACCCAGGACTACCATAGATTATATGTATAGGTGCATCAACCATAGTCTTAAACCAACATGGATACTCTGCCATCTCATATATAAGTCCTTAATAAATTGAAGTTTTCAGAAGAGAGGCCAGCATGGCAATGGTCTGGCTTTAGTTGTGTTTTGCTTAAGGCAATGGTGTCTGACAGGTAGTGATCAAGTTAGAGTATGGGAAATGTAATTTTATCGTAGATTATCTTAATATTCATAGGAGGAAGTTTGAGTCCATCAGCAATATTCCAGTGACATTATAAAGGTGGAAAAAGGAGGGTTTTGTCGATTTCTAGTTTTCAGTAAGGATAAATTGCTCAGATGTTTTTATGAACGTGATAATAACACGTTAAACTACTTACAGGTGATTTAGTGCAGAAGAGTACTTGTTCTTGAATGTGAATGAAATCTTTACTGAAAAATAGGTAGGCAATTGTAGAATGAGCAATAGAGGAAGCTGAGCTTTTAATTGTTAAAGCAAGTTTGAGGAGATGTTGGGATAAAGTCATGAAGACTTGGGCGGCGCAGGAGTGCAGTGGTTAACATTGTCGCCTCACAGCAAGAAGTTCTTTGGTTCTTTTCTTGGCTGGGGTGCCTACTGTGCACAGTCTGCATGTCATCACTTCATTTGTGTGGGTTTCTCCAGGTACTCCGGTTTCTTCCCACATTCCAAAGACGTGTGTCTGGAGCATTTCTCCCCAGGCTTCCACTGAAAATAGGCTCTGTCCTAGATGGACTTTCGTGGTCAACCAGTGTTAAATAAATAAATAAATGAGACAGTGTGAACACTGTCATGAGTAGAATAGCGGCAAAAATAGTGTAGGAACAGTAAAGTTGAGTTAAAGAAGGAAAAGACGTAGGTTGGCATATGAAGCTGAGTACGAATAAATTAGATGGGACTCTAGATTTGTCTGCGACTGAATAGTAAAGGAAAACTGTAGGAGCAAAAAATAACATACTGCATTCATCAGCTGGTGCACCATTAATCTAGTAAATGGATTAGAATAAAATGCAAACAGGAAGTATATGCCAGGTTTTCAAAGTAATAGCCACAATCTCAACAGCAAGAACAATTAAAGAATGTTTAATAGGCAGATTAAGTATGATGCCTCAAGACACCAAGGAGAAATATGCTAGTTACTGTTTCCCATAGGAAATCACCTTTAGTGAGATTTCTGAGTGTCTGTGCTAGCGTTGATGCTCAAGTTAATGTAACTATGAAGTAGGTACACACACATATATATATATGTATATATATATATATATATATATATATATATATATATATATATATATAGGTATATATAAATATATATATATATATATATATATATGTGTGTGTGTGTGTGTGTAGATAAATATAGATATGTATATATATATATATATATATATATATATATATATATATATATATATAAAGTTTGTGTTGTCTGGAGAGGCTTGCCCCCACATGCACGTGCACACACACACACACACACACACACACACACACACACACACACACACACACAAACACACACACACACACACACACACACACATATATACACACACACACACACACACACACACACACACACAGACACACAAATTGGAGAGCAAATTACTCCTTATGAACATACAGTGCTTCAACTACATAGCTCCTGAATGCTCATGATTTTAAGTCTTGGTTTAAGGAATTACATAGTGAAAACTCTAGCTTGGCTTGTTTTCTTTTTTTTTTTTTTTTTGCAGTTTTTACTGAATGGTTTGTCTGTGTGATGTTTTTATCCTTTGGATGTTAGCTGGGATATTTTGCAGGGACATTAATGTTTATGGACATCGGGCTAATTCTTAAGCTCTGTATTTCTAAAGTACAAGCATACATTTCACTTATGCTGTACTGATGAGGTTGTGAAAAATGCAGGAACATGCATGTCTACAGCTAGTGCGGTTTGTCTTTATTGACTTGTATGGGGTCTACTTTAGGACCTCAAAAGTTTAATAGCTCGAATGCATATGGATCGAACCATATGCATCAAACTATTAAACAATCTAAGTCCAAAAAACAATACACAAAAAAAAAAAAATTTAAACTAGTGTAGGCAGGGGGGCAAGCTCCCCTGCACCCCCCACACCCCCCAGTACTTAAATATACCAACTCTGAGATTGCACTACATTGAAGTAAATGGAAATCTCCACCTACGGAGATTTCCGTTTACATTTTCAATGTTTTGCGCTTTCGGTGTACTCATGTCGAGAATATCGTATTTGATATTCTCGGACCTCGAGCACATAAAGTAGACCCCTTGTATGTACCAGTAAACACTTAAAGATAAATAGTCATGGTTGTTCTGAAGTCATATAGCTGAAACAGTGTATGTCCTAAATGGGGTCATTTGCATATCTGCCATGGGCCTCCACTACAGGAGGTATAAGGAATTACAGAGTGAAAACTCTAGCTTGGCTGGGTTTTTCTTTGCAGTTTTTACTGAATGATTTGCCTATCTGACCTTTTTATCCTTTTGTTTGGATAAGTTTCAAGTAGTGACATACCATTAAATATTTAAGATGCATTTACCGTAGCTGGCTTGAAATTTTTTGTAGTTAATAATTTCTCAGAGTCACATTTTGTGAAGCTAGGAGTACTGAAAGTTATGGCTCCTTTTTTTAGCTTTGTTATGACTATTTTAGGAGGAATTAAATATGTATTCATAATTGTCTGTTGAGAATATATACAGAGCCATAGATGTGATCTGTGAGTACATACATATTCTTGCTTAGATGTCTATTAGCCAGCATTTGCTTAAAGTAAAATTTAGTATTCATTGTATCATCATCATATAAATATGTGTTCAGTAACTAACACGTGATGCACACCTTGTTCCATGTGAACTAACATCGGGTGGCGTGGTACCTGGGCAATTTTTTTTGGGCTGTGCTTGTAAAGGCTCCAGGGCCATTAGCCTAGTACACACCTATGAAAAACAGCAGGTGAGCTGTTCACTTGTTCCTTGGTGAAGGTTTGCGAATGCAGAAGTAGAAGACACGGGAGACATAAATTATCTGCTGTCACTTAAAATCTGTAACACCCTTATCCAATATATTTAATCATTGTCTATAAAACCTGGCATTATCCAGACCTGGCATAAAAAAACACATCATCTTTAGACATCTGTGCATCATTTCATGGTGCCTTGTCCAAACATTTACAAAGCATTGCTGTTTGGTTAATGACCACAAAAGGGCCAGTTCTTCACGTCATCATTGCGAAAAGTCACCTTGCCAGTTTCTGGTACACAATATGATTTTTCAGTGATGTTACACTTTCTCACTATGTGGGATTCTACTTGTTAATAATAGCTACTCCATCAGCCATTTCAATATCAGTTAATTCACTTACATCACTATTTACTATGGCAGTAAATATCTGAGAGATGACAATGTATCAGATATCTCCTTCCCAGTTCAACCTCTGGGGTTTTATTTATTCTTCTGTTCTGCTGTCTGTCATGCTATGAACGTCTATTAAATTCTGCTTCAGAGAGTGGCCTGTATTTGCAGATGAAAATGGTGGATGCCTTGCTACTAATTCATGCTGATGTGTCTTATTCCTCATCAGGTTAAAGGGCACCTCTGTACCAAGACTCCAAGGGAAACAACACAAACTTTATATATAAATATCTATATCTATCTCTCTCTCTCTCTATATATATATATATATATAGAGAGAGAGAGCTATATGTATATCTATAGATACATATGTATATATATATATATATATATATAGAGAGAGAGAGAGAGAGAGAGTACTAACTGTAGCATCCTATGTAGACAAGTCAAATTCAAGTTTATGAACATGCTCATTGAAACTAAGGACAAATACAAGTGATACAAAATAATCAAATAATAATCAAATGAAACAATAAGCGCAAAACAACCAAGCATTAAAGCTGATAAATGTTAAATCCAGTACAACATAAAAATATAAAAGACTAAATACAAAAAGTCTTTGGATCTATCAAGAGGGCATGCCTTTGCAGACCTGATAAAGTTCTCCGTTTAATAGCAGTGGCAATAGCTACAAAGTAGTAGATTCCAAATGCTTGGCATTTAGAAGGTCTGTTTCGAGGTGTACCCTTAAAATTGCTAGCTTCCCCAAAATGATTGAGTGGAAAGTAAGAACAGGGCAATAGGGAACCAGCAAATTTCTAAATTACAAGGGACCAAATCATGAACGGTGAAAATCAAGAACATTTTGAATGCAGTAAGCAAGTATACTCAGCCAGACTTTCCAGCACAAAGAAAATATAGTGAAGCATGACCACCTATCAGCAATTATGATACTGCAGGATGTTAAGCCTAATGTCAGGTATCCCTAGTAAAGTAAATTGTCATAATAAAGATAAAAAAGGAAGCAGGTATGAGCAGGTGTCAAATAGTCCTCTGGTAGAATCAGATGGTTAACACAATATGATCCAAATAGACCACTTAGATATGAAAATCAAACTTTACTGTTGTGCGAAAACCTAAATTCCCTGCTGGCAAAATGCTTTACTACTTCTGCATAGCCAAACTTTGGAACTCACTCCTATCACCACTTAGGTCCACTAATGATGCTAGCTCCTTCATAAAAGCCCTTCTCCTATATCTATCAACTCTGTTGTTCATGCTCCAGATCTTAACTTCCTATAAGTTGACCTGTGTCATACCACTGCCTCTCACTTAAATTATTCTTTCCTCTTATAACATACTACAATAGCTGTTTACAATCAACTTCAGATTTTCAACTATGTCAATTTTTTATTTTTATTTTTTTTTACCTAACATATGCACAACCCTCTGTATATATTTTATTTTTGCTTGTGTGCTGCCAGTTCTTCCTGCTTATCTGGTCACTGCATATTGGTATTGTTTTTACAGAAATGTGCTTTGTCTCTGTAATTATGTCTGTAAAACTTCTTATATTTTGCTATTTTAATCTGTTACATTGTCAATTATATCCTGAAAATTCATGTTTTTATTGGAGCTTTTCTGCCCAGGTCTCCACTGAAAATGAGCTCATTTTGACCCAGTGGACTTTCCTGATAAATAAATATAAATAAATAAAATAAACAAATAAACCAGGTGATAGTCCTTAGATGATAACAACAAGCCTCACCAGTGACTGACATCGACTCATCTTTAGATTATATGCCCTGGATATGGACTCCAAGCTATCATTCCACAAATAATACTGACATTAGGGAGGGGAAGGGATTGGAGAACCACTTAATGTATGAGGGACAGCGAAGGTCTCAGCCATGGATGTGTTCAGTTTCAGCTGATTTCTTATTATTCTGTAATGGATATAGTGCAATTTGACACAAAAGATGCGATGATTGCTATACCCATCTAAGAAAATAATGCCTACAATATTGTGTCATCAACAAGTGATAATGCAGACAACTTCCTCCTATAACCTCACCCAGACACAGTATGTGCACTTAAAACAATAAGGAACTGAAGATGCACCCCTGTAGTACTTCACAGTACAGAGGATGGGGGGGGAGACAAACTGATAAACAGACATCACTATATGCACTGTCAAGAAGGGAAGAAAACAAAGCAATCCAGAATGGTAAAGAAAAGTCCATGGCAGTAGTGAAATAATTTTAATAGGATGCCAAGGTCAGGCATATCAAAAGCTGCAGAGATTATAAGGAAGACCCAAACTAGGTGAAAGATTCATCTTTCACAAATAGGTGATCATTTCCTACCCCATCTAGTACAGATGCATTGCTGTGGTGAGTCCAACATCTTTTGTAAAAATGAACATGGAAGATGGTGAGTCTTTGTAAATGAATCAACATACACATAGACTGCTTTTTCCATAACTTTACCAATAAAAGGACATTTGGGATAGGCCAACAAAAGCCAAGGATACTGGAATCTCATAATGTCTTCTTCATGATCTGGGGGCATTAAATGCTCTTTAAGACTTGATAGAAAACCCTGTCTCTTACTGACAGTCAGATAAAGAACTGCACTGAGGCCTCAACTCAATCCACTCAAGCAAAAAAAAAAAAAAAAAAAAAAAGGTGGAAAGGCAGTGATCTACACTGCATGATGTTAGGTGAATGTCTGATATCATGGGCAGAAACTCCAAGACACTCAGAATTTGCACAGAGGCAAGGTGACATGACTTTGAGTCAACACATCACTTCCTTGAACAGACTTGGTAACATCTTTGACCCAATATAATGGAACATTATCCAGAAAACACACAGACCACAACAAAAGGATTGTGTAGTCAACAGCCATGTTGACCTCAAAAGTCTGTCCATGGCATAGAAAAGAATGGAGGGTAGATTACATCCAGCTGAGATGTCTCATGTCTCTAGACAAAGGTATTTCCTTTTTTTCATAACTCTGACCAGTAATCAAATCAACACAATAGTCATCTTGGTCTCCAAAGGGCTGAAGGACCTGCACTCGGGTTCTTTCATTAATTTTTTCTTGTGGAGAGTCCAGAACCTGACTTATTATTGGCTTACTTGACCCTAAAGGAACTGGGTGAGCACAAACTTGGGTAAATAGATCCAAGACAGCCACACCGAAATCTCATAGTCAGCAATCAGACAGTCTGATCTTTTGATCTCTGGCTCACTCAGATGAATTTCATGATCGCATACAGGATACTGTAGGTAAGGCCAGAAGAAAGCTCTACCCGATTGTGGTGACATTTGTGGTTTTTGTATACCCCCACACAAAAAATGTGGATGATAAACCATGTGAATCTTC
>NC_056745.1:175390685-175450685 GCF_019279795.1 Protopterus annectens | reverse complement strand
TAGGGTAAACTCAACTACCTGAGCATGAATGATTCGAAAAGGTAAAACAGAACAAAAGTAAAAATAGCATGTGAGATGCTAGCAACTGTAAATGACAGAAATAAGAAAACAGTCATACCTGTCAAATCTCCAGATTTTCACAGAATGTCCAGATTTTTGCTACATATTTATGGACTGTTCCTTATAAAATCATCTGCATATAGTAACTTCAATGATCTGTCCCTTCTAACCTGTTTGCTAATGTAGTCCATTATAAGTATGAACAGCATTGGGCTCAGAGGCGAACCTTGATGTACAACCACTCACACTGGGAAGCCCTCTGTGAGTTCAACCACTGTCCCTACTTGTGTCATTGGGTCATTCTGCATAGCTTATACTAAATTTACCCATGTTTCTGGTACTTTAAACCCCCACAGCACCACCCATACTCTATGTATTCATTCATCAGTCACACCCTCCGGTACTTTCATGCAGTGTGATAGGAGTTCATACCTCTACACTGCCTACAGTTGTGAATGTGCCCTTTGGCCTTGTACACTAACACTAGAATTCTTATTTTTTAGTCATCTGGAATGTGCTTTACTCTCCATATTGCTATGAGTACCCTCTGGAGCATTTTTTTCCTAACTCATGCAAAATCATGATTATATCTGCTGTGACCTCAGCAGACCCTGCTTCTTTCCTTGACTTCATTTCCCTTAGTGCTCTTCTTACTTCTTATAGGGTGGGCACCTCGTTTTCTTTCATTGTAGGCTGTATCTGGGGTAGTACATCTTCTGAGGGATTTTCTTCATTCAGATGTTGCCGGAAGTACTCATTCCATCTGCCATTGATATCCTATGTACTGGTGAGTAGGTTGCTGTTGGCATTCCTTATGAAGTGTGTCTGATGACTTCTTTATCTTTCTGTCTTTGCTATGCAACCCAATAGAGTTAATTTGTGCCATCTGCAGAATTACTTTCCAGAAGATTGAAGAGTTCCTGTGATGCCTTGTTTCCTGCTATTGGAAATACTCTATTAGCCTTTTTGTTAGTCAAGCAATATCCTATCTCTCACTTTTCCTGCACTCCTTCATTCTTTTTACTTATTTTTTTTTATTAAGACTTTAAAAAAAAAACAAAAAAAAAAAACAAGCCTAAACAATAACTTTTTTTAACAATGAAAAATTAAGATCATCACATAAACATAGAATATAAATCATTTCTCAGACTCCTTCATTCTTTTGATGATGTCCTGGACTTCTGCATTCCACCACCTTATATACTTTGCTTCCATACCTGACTTGGCCACATATCTGTTCTATAGTCCTTGCACATGCTGTTTTGAGGCACTTCCATTTTTCTTCAACTCCACCTACTTTCTCTTCTCCCAGAGTGGCTGTAGTCCTGAATATTTCCTTGAGTTTTTGGCTTTTTCTTCAGTCAATTTCCAGGTCTTCAGCTTATTCTTTGTTGACCATAAAGCATTCTCTGACCACAGATTGCAGCTGGTTGTGGCAACAAGTGGTTTATGTTGTGGGCTGACTGTTTCAGTGGGGATGACTTGCAATTGCTGATTATACACCAGTGCCCTTTCCTTACTAGGAGAAAGCCTACCTGAGTTGCATGTTGGCCACTCTTGTATATGATCTTATGACTGCTTGTCTTACTGAACCATGTGCTGGCCACCTTGAAATCATTTGTCATACAGAAGTCTAGAATAACCTCTCATTCTTTATTCCTGTTTCCCCACCCATGTGGACACATACAGTCTTCATATCCTGTTTTGTCAGCCCCAATGTGCATTCAGGTACCCATTATCAACACCAAGTCATGTTGTCCTGTTTATCCAGTCGGTGCTGCAACTGCTGCTTGAATACATTCTTTCTTCAGAATCACAACCCTGTTGTGGGGTATAGGATGAAATTATGAATAGTGCCCTATCCTTCCAGTGGAGTCTGATTGCAATGAATCTGTCACTAATTCGGATGATATCCCTCACTCTCTTCCGAAACCTCTGCTCACCACAATTCCCACACCATTTCTAGTCTGTACTTCCCCCTGAGTAGTAGATATTGTATCCCAAGGCAAGAGGCTTTGCTGCACTGCCATTCCATCTTATCTCTTGGACAGAGGTTGTCCAGGCTCCCCGTACCATCATGTCATCCACTTCCAATTTGTGTCTTTTCAGTGAACTTATAATGAATGTAATAATACTTAGTTCATGTTTGGCAAGTTTATTGGCATTACATCCAGCTTTCACTCAACTGAGCTATCCTAAGTAACCCAGGGTGGACAACTGGACACCAGTTGGCCAATAGCTTATTGACTCACAACTACTGGGCTTTGTGGTAGGCACATGCTGGCCAATAGGGCAGTGGTGGCTGGTGACTTTAAATCAAAGGGGGGGGCTGCAGGAGTCAGTTGAATGGGTGGGGCCAACGGGAAGGGGTGTGACCAACTAGAAAGGGAAAAAGCTATGCTCAAAATCACAAAAACTGGGATTTTAATTAAATGCGCTGCTGTGGGTTCCAAACCATCATTATGAGAGTCCAATCAAGACAAAATGAAGTGTAGAAGAAAAAAATATATTTCAATGCATTGGCTACATGACAGCTTACTTAATTTCTAGATGGAAACAAAAAGGTTGTAAGGCATGAAAAAATAAATTACTTTTTAAATACATTACTGGAATGCCGGTCAAAATCAAGTAAAAAAAAAAAACAAACAGCACTTAACTTAAACCACTTCTCCTTGCACTGCAGTTCTAATTATAATTTACATTCAGCTTTATAAAAGTACCAAGTGACATGCTGAAAGTAGCAATCTCTCTGATACTCCCACTTGTAAAAATGTTTCTTATCCAAAAAAAGACCTGCTGCCTGACAGCAAACTATCTACTTGTTTCATAGGGAAAACATAATCAAAGTAAAAAAATGAACAGCAAACAAGAAACAAGCTCAAGATAAATTGTTTAAAGGATTACTGCACAGGTTATGGACCACACACGATAGATTGGCATTTTGTTTAGTTTATGAGTAAAGCCTGAAAAGATGACTGCAAGTCTCCAACAAATGCAATGAGCTTCTGAAAATACTGTAATCCTGTCCTTTATTACAAATACTGTCATATGCATTTCAATACCTAAGGCTTATACGTTATCTAGTTATGTACATATTCTCTGCATGGCAACAACAAAAAGGCTTTCAGTGTTGGTAATTCTTTAACAGTATGCTTATTAAAGCTTACTTGCATCTTACAATCTCAGAAAAGCTTACCTGATGGTCATTAAAGCATTCATACTTAAACACAGAGCAACAGGCACTGCAACAACATGCATTTTCTGAATAATAATAAGCATAAATCAACAGTATAAAAATATGACAGAAAACTAGAACATTCTGCAAAATCAAGGACAGATGAAAAGCCACTGTAGTACTTGTGTCTACCTTGGATGGGGGGATAATCTGCACACATACACTGCATAACTGCTCCTTGACTTGCTTGGACACATCCAGAGTCACTACATGGGCGAGTGGGGTGCAACAAGTATGTCACAATTTGAAATGTCTCTGGCTGATGGTGATGACCCTGACACATTTGTCATACCTCTCAACCTCAGAGCAAAAAATCCTGACAAAGCCATAAACAGAATTGGGACAAAGGCCCAAAAATAAGGTAAATTTTTATATATATTGCTCTTATAAATTTAGAAAGATGATAGAATAGTAGGTCTTGCATTAGTATGAATTTTCTGAAGGGTATAAAATCTGAAACTCAAATGTCTGTCATTACTTTCTAACCTCAATATTTAATGATTTGCCAATAATTTGCTAGAAAAACACAATTTTATGAAAAATGGACCAAAAATGTGATGCAAAAATATAAAATAGTCACACACTACAGAAGGGGACCTGTCAAAGAAGGGACACTTTTTTAATATTAGTACTGTTAAGTTGAGCAGCTGACAAAATAAGAGAATCTACATGGTTTTTTTTCTGAAATAAAAGTAATCTATAACTCTGATTATTATAATTATTTATTAATTGTAAACTCTCCACATTTTCTTCCAAAATTGCCATTTTGCAGAGGGATTATTGGGGGAGAGCAACATTTTGAGCCAAAGTTGGGGACAGTTGAAAGGTTTGGAAATACTAATTCTATAAAGTGATTTATTTGCATGTACCTCTCAACCTCTTAATGCAGGAAATCTGGACAAGGCCAAATATATTGGGGGAACATACAGATGGTACTAAAAAATTGCTCTTGTATAAACTTAGACAATTGATAGAATAACAGGTCTTGCTTTAGCATGCATTTTTCTGAAGGATATGAAGTCTGAAACTTAATGTCTGTCATTATTTAATGACTTAATTCCTAAATTATTTGCCAGAAAACCACAAATTGTATGAGGAGCAAACCAAAAATAAGAAGCAAAAATTTATTCATTCTGCAAAAATCTGGACAGTGGAGAGGTATAGTTCAGCCAAGGCTGTCTTTGTGTTTGACGCCATTCCCCACCTCACAAAATCATGGTCAAATGGGGCCTCCCCCCTGCAGCCATTCTAATGTCCCATTATTACTTCACTATTTCACCCCATTTAGCATACACACTGTGATGTGCATACTGCTTTACTTCTACAATGATTTGGATTTAATTTAAAAGTTTTATTTTCAATTTTACAGCACAAACACTAATAGACATCTGCAAAACAAAAAATGCAGTCTCACAGTGAAAATAGACTCAGCATTAAAACTTCTCTCCCTTTGAAACTCACATTCAATGAAACAGCTTTAAAACCCACATTCAAAGAAAATACATCTGGCTAGTGACAGATAAAGAGTAACTTTGGGCTGTTTTCAAATCATAGATCCCTTGCGCATGAAACATACATGTGTTCTTTGATACACCTTCCTGACTGTATTAAATTATATTCCTTGTATAATACAGTACAGTTGTTAGAGGGCATTTTAAATTTATTGTTTTCAACATTTTTCCAGTAAACAATGAAACAAAATCCATGCACCAATAATGACAAAACTGCCCAATTCAGAGCCTTTCCATCATAAAAGTCTACTCAAACTTGTACAATCCACAAGTGTTAGTAAATATGCACAATCTCTGCAGAAGTAAAAGTCATCTAAATAATTCCACATTAAAGCGATCTGTAACTAATGAAGAGGTTGCTGCTAGCAAATAACTTTATATTTCATTGTTTCATCTACAAATAAAGTGCCTGTTGCCCTTGAGGAATAAATTACCTATGTTACATTAAAAATGATAAGCTAGTGATATTGCAACAGGGAATGGATGACAAACTGATAGGTTCATAGTTACTAGGTATCTCCCCCAAAGAGAACATTCTCAGGACTGCAGCATCCACCCTCTTTAAAAGTACAACACAGTACAGTATCAGCAATGCATCTACATACTGTGGGAGTAGAAGCCACATCCTTCTGCATCAAAAACAATTACACTACCTGTTGTGCTATTAACAATGCAAGCAGACTCAGCATAAGCAGCACTAAACTTCTCATCCCCTGATGCTCTTTGCTCCTTGTAAAATCCACTCGACACTCAACTGTATCTCTCAACTTTACAGCACATGAGTCCAAGAAATCTGGAAAAAGCCAAAATGTATTGGGGGGGGGACAAAAGCCCAAAGACCAGGGACACATTTTAAACATTGCTTGTCTAATCTTGGAAAGTTGCTAGAATAAAATGCTGTGCTACCACCATGCATTTCACTACCAAGTCTTAAACCCAGGACCCTATGCACTACAGTCAGAACAACATAACATTATGCCAAATCAGCTTTTCCTGAAAGACAGGAAGACTGAAATTGAAATGGCTATCATTTAGTGAATTCAGTTCTTACCATAACTCTCGACCTCTTAGCACAAAACACATCAATAAAGCCAATAATGGGGGAATACAGCCCCAAAAATAGGGACAAATTTCAAATATTGATCTTATAAACTCAGAAAATTGCCAGAATAATTTTTTTTGTGTTGCCATGTACTTTCTGAAGAATATGAAGTCTGAAATTCAAATGTCAGTCATTATTTTTTTAATTAAAAATCCAGAAAACCACAGATTTTATGAGATGCAGAACATAATAAAAATATGAGGCAAAAATCTGACAACTTTTCACAAGTGGTGGTGGGTAGGGAATTCAGGCTCTTGCTACCTGCACCCAAGGTTCAGGATTTGAACCTGAGTTACTCTCTAGCTACCAGTTATAGTTAACTGGGGCATTTCACACACAACAAAAGCCTGAGAGCAGAGCCCATCATTCAAAGCAGCAAAAATCCTTTTCCTAACTGCAAAAGCCAGAAAGAATCCTTTGCAGCAGTTCCTGTTTCCGATCGTCCCGGGGAATGCAACTCATGCATGTGTTGAATCCAGTTCCATTCTGAGCATGCACAGACTCCAGACCTTGCAGTGAGGCATCTGTAGACTACTGCCTTCTTTCCTAATCTGGACTGGTTAAACATTTGAGTTTTGAGCACACATGCACAGAGTTCCAGGACTTGTTAATTTTTTTATTTTGTTTTTTCCTGTTTTTGTACACCTGGGGCAGCTGCAGTCCAATAACACAAGCTGCCATTGCAATAGGGACACAGAGTCCCCTCCCACTATTAGCATGGGTCCTTGGCATTGGTTGGAGCAAGCCATGTACTCAACCCACTTATCATCGGGAAATACCCACACCCATATTTGGCAACATTAGTCAATATGACCAAATCACCAAGAGCCAGTTTTTACACCTTCTTGTAGCTAGCCCTGACACTGCTGTGTCAGTCTGTGCTGTAATCAAAATCTTCATCCTTTTTCCCCATATTTGACTACACTGGACATCATATGTTTAAAGATAAGCCATTGTTGATAGAGTGATTGTGTATTTTATCATAATCCTACATTTACAGACTACGTGACTCTATCAGCAAGTTTCATTCATTTGTTTGCATATTTAGTAACTCAAAGATCATTTTCTTCCTTGTGGTCAAAAAGTAAGATAGTATATATATATATATATATATATATATATATATATATATATATATATATAGATAGGTCCACTTTTATATCTCGAAATACTGAAATCTTGAATTTCCGTATTTCAAGACCATAATGTCAAAAGTACAATTTTCCAAAACTGCACTATGTCAAATCTTAGTATCCCGAATGCACGATAGGTTTAGTGTATGTATGTGATTGGGTACTGTCTCTTTAAGGATATTGTGTTATGGCAGCCGATGTTTGTTTATGTACGGAGATTCAGATTAGTGTTCGATGTTTAAGGGTTTTGGATATAAATGTGTTTGTTTTTAGTTTTTGTAGGGAGTTTTAGGGGTAGATTGGGGTACGTAGTTGAGACTGTATGTGTGTAAGTGCTGTATATTGGGATTTTAGCATGGTTGTAGTATGTATGGGTGTTAGTAGTAAGTGTAAATATGACTGCAATGGGACTATAGGGCAGGTAAGAGTGTGTTTGTGTTTTTGTATTTTTTTTTAGTTATTTGACCTCGGAGTTGGTATATATAAGTAGGGGGGTGTGGGTGGCTGTGCGGCCCCCCAATATGGGGGTTGCAGGGGGGCTTGCCCCCGTACAGGAACATATGGTGGTGTTTCTGATTGTAGTTATGTGTTGTTTATGTTTTGTTTTGTTTTGTGGGGAGGGTTGGATTTTTTTTTTTGTTTAATTTCTTTCGATTTTGTGAGTGTTCGTTATTGTGTAGTTTCGTGTTTGTGGGCTTTTGATGTTTTAGTCTCGAAATACTGAAATTTGGATTTCAGTATTTTGAGATTAAAAAGTGGACACACACACACACACATATATATATATATATATATATATATATATATATATATATATATATACACAGACACACATATACATTTTCTATGTTTAATGAATTCTTTGCTTTTTGTTGCCAGTAAATATACTCATGGTTATGTTATTTGAAATTTCTGATATATCAGTAATTGCAGACAGCCCTCCTAATCCCCTGAATTATTCATCGGCCAAGTTTCATTGTTGTTGTTTGTCTTTCGGCTTTTCCCGGTTAGGGGTCGCCACAGCTGAACTCCGGTCTGCTAATGATTGGTAGTAGACTTTCGCAAACGCCGAGGTGCCAGCTCGATGTTCAACCTTCAACGAAGGCACGCCCATTTACGCATGTCTTTCGAACACCCACCCAACCGCAGGGAGGACATGCAGACTCCACACAGAAGGCACTCCCCGCACTCCAGCCGAGAATCGAATGGGAGAACCTCTTGCTGTGAGGCAACAACGCTACCGCTCCACCACCGCGGATATATCAGCCAAGTTTCATTATTAACCCACAACTCCTTAATTTCTCTAGTAAGTTTGTCAAGAGTTTGAATTTCAAAGTCTGTTTTATTTTTGAAGACCCTGTGATATTGCTGGTTCTATTTGATAACAGTTTATTTATTTTTTTTATTCCAACTCAGATGAATATGTTTATATTTAGGTGCATAATTTTGCTGTATGGAGACAGAATTTTGATACAATAATTAATTGTGTTATAAAATTCTATTGTTTTCTCCTAAGCTGTTGTTTTGTTGTCAAGGATATTTTTTTTTAGTTTGCTGTTCTATGATTTGATTGATTGTATTGTAATCCCCATCTAAACAATCAAAAATGTGAATCTATTTTATTCTGTCAGTTGTTCTTAACATGAATGATACTACTTCATGGTCGGAATCAGTGATTAGATGTATAATTCAGCAGCAGTGCAATGACAGACCTGTTAATATATTAAATATATTATCAGATAATGAGGGGGATTGATAGTTTGTTCCTGGTTGTTGCTATACAGTATTTAAGTATTCATTTTTTGAACAATAAGTTGTCCAATCTGCAAAGAAGTTGGTCGATTAGTCTTGATCTTTTGACATACAGTAAATAATGCATATAGTTTCATAGGTTAATACAAGGCTAGGTGTCCTCACAGGTCTTTTTAAGCCTAGCCAATTTCACTTCAAGGATGAGATTCAAATCCTGTACCTTGTGTCTGTGAGGTAAACACTGTATCCATTATGCCAACCCCCAATCCATATGTAATCATTGTTTGAGAACAGCCTAGATTACAAATGTAATAGATGCTTATTTAAAGGAAAGAATATATTTAGGTTCTGAGAGATGTTAAATTATAGGTATAGGCCTGAGTTATTCTCTATAGTATTTGATAAGCAGGAAACTAGGCTAGTCACAAATCCTTTTTAATCATGAATCTGGTTAGTGGTGAGCCATACATGAGCATTACATAACTGTTTGTCAAATATACAACAGACTTAAATATCTTAGAGTTATAAAGTAATTATTGCAAAAAATAAAACATTTTGACAGCTATCAAGAAATGGCAATCAGGTACAGAACACATATCAGCTGAGAAGACTAACATAATCTAATGCAGAGTCAAAGGTGATTGATTGAGGCAGGTAGTAGTATACTGACAGAGCAGTCGTTAAAGATGATTGACTGAGACAGGTGGTAGTATAGTGCCACAGCAGTCAGCATTTCTGCCTCAGGGCATTTGATGATTCCTTCCTTGCACACCTGCATGTCCTTAGTGGGTTTTCACTGAGGTCTCTGGTTTCTTCCCAAATCCAAATGACATGCTAATAAATGAATTAGCTAGTCTCTAAAAGTGCTTACAGTAGCATGTGTGGTGGGTATATGTACGTGTGTGTGTTAATTTACATTTATTTTATTTAAAGTGAGTTAACTGGCCACTGTGGTCAGAAAGTCCTTCAGTGTGGCACATCTCATTACCAAGGGTTTTGCATCCAGGAAGAAAGAGCTCATTGTCTCCCTCTCCTCTTCCCTAATTAGGCCAATCATTGAGTAAAATGTCCCATTTGGCATGAACCTCACTAGACACCTGCAACAACTGGAGAGGCCACAAAAGTACCTCACAAAGAGGATCCTAGACCTTAAACACTTGTCCTATATGGACAGACTGAAAAAACTCCAACTATTCTGTGTCTCATATCGCCTACTTATATGCGATCTCTGCCATGTCTGATGCAGCTCTGTTAGAAATGCTACATCTAAAGAAATCACAATCCCTCCACACCACACGGTCCAGTGACTTCAACCTCATTACCACAATCAACAGAATGTGCTGAAGGGTCAGGTTCATAAACCAGAGACTGCCCTTGCTATGGAATACACTTCCCATACATGTCAAACAGAGCACATCACTGGCCCTTTTCAAGAGAAACCTTGATGAGTGGATGGGAAATAGAAAATTCACCCCTGGGATCACTCCAGTGGCTTTACTCAACAGAGGCACTGGGAACTAACGTTGGTTGGCACAATGCCAGGGTAATCCTATAGGCTAGGTTTGTAAAGGCTTCAGGGCCATTAGCCTAGTATACACCTATGAACCTAAGTCTGACTAGGACATAGCCTATTTTCAGTGGAGGCCCAGGGAAAAATGCTCCAGACACATGTCTTTAGACTGTGGGAGGAAATCAGCATACCTGGAAGAAACCCACATGAACACAGGAAGAACATGCAAACTCCACACAGAAGGCACCCCAGCCGAGAATTGAACCAGAGACCCTCTTGCTGTGAGACAACAACTTTAACCACTGCAGCACCATGCCACCCATGTGTATGCATATGTGTGTGATGTGATGTACATGTGCCACTCAACCTTAGTTCATGTGCATACATGCATATGTATACATCTATGTGTGATGCGATATCTTTGTGCATGGGTGTATTTGTGTGTGTATGTGTGTGTGTGTGTGTGTGTGTGTGTGTGTGTGTGTGTGTGTGTGTGTGTGTGCCTGCCTGAACATGTGTGCAATTTGGTGATGTATTGGCATCAGGCTTATGTTCACTGACAATTGTAATAAGCACTACCTCCCTGTTTTTCTGATTAGGATAAAACAGATATCAAAAATGAAAAAGTGAAAGAATGAATAAATGAATGAATGACAGAAGTATGTGTAGCTAGGACAAAAGTATGAATAGCAATCTTATAACCCAAACTTGATAAAATATTAAAAATGGTACATAGTATAGTATGCATTTACAGTACATCTATCATGAAGGCAGTACCGTAATAATGGAAACAGTTACTAATATGTGACAATTAAGACAAAAAAGAGGTATGTTGGGAGGTCACGCAGTTTACAATGCTAATTGTTTACATAGATTAACACTAAATACATTCAGCTGTTTTACATTTCTAGTTTTAGCTAGGATGACTTTCCACACTGTTTGAGCTATTTTTAAAAATGTACTCCATCAATAACCCATCTCTATAACTAAACCATCCTGGTTTTATAATCTTGGTGAAAGAAACCTGGGAGTTTATACTTAAGTGGGTGTCAGAGATCGAATTTAAGTAGTGTAAGTATCACTTTGCCAGAAAGTGTGTCTCTGTCTGTAATGCATAGCTATTTGTCTTTTCTACAGGTCAAAATAAAAATTAAAATGAAGCATTTTATGAAGGGTCATTTGGAGTAGAACATATCTGAGCTTATAGCTTAAGATAGCTTGTTAGTTTGATTTCTTGCTTTAGGGGGGGGGGGGTTCTATTTCAGTCCTTGAAAACATTCTAACTGAAATTCAGGTGAATTAACAACTCTAACTAAATATCAGCTTGTCTGAAGAAGAATCACAACATCAGAACATCCATGATAAAACAGTGAAGTTGGTAACACTGTATCCTGCTTCATGGAATCAATTGCATCTAGCCCAATGTAATGCATACAAAGAAACACTGATAATAAAAATAAAGGCAAAAAAAGAGAGCTTTGTTTTTTTGCAAGGTGGTTTGTACTCACTGCCCACTTAATTTTAATAACTCCACATATACCAGCTTAATGGTTGAATAACCAAAGAGAAAGTCAGAAAAAAGGCCAGATACCTCACTAATAACAAATTGTTCTCAGTCCAAACATGGAGCATTCCTCTGCAGAAAACACTATAGTTACGTTTAACTTAGCAGGCATTCATTTGTTGGCACATTTGTATAATACTGCTAAACACAGGTGGTCACCTAGAAATGTGTGTTCTTACAGTTGTAATACTTTAAAACAGATTTTATTTATGACCTGAAATTAAAGACAATTTATGTGTCAAAATGGATAAGAAAACCAGAAGTTTGTATTACTTGATGTGGGTAGTGATCGATAAGAGTATTCACTGTAGTACTTTAATGAATAAATGACCGAATCCTAAATTGAGGAGGCAAGGCTAAAGCTCACTGCATCCTTATTCGACATTCAAAAGTGAGAACAAAAAAATCATGACTTTGTCTTTTATCTATCTATCTATCTATCTATCTATCTATCTATCTATCTATCTATCTATCTATCTATCTATCTATCAATCTATGTATCTACATGTGTTATATGCTTGACCATTGCATGCACTTATCGCAAGTTGAAATTTAAAGAAAATTCATCAGTGGTATAGTTGGCCGAATTATGTTACTGTCAACATTCAGGAGATTGACTGAAAGATAATTCAGGAGTTTCCCTTTAAATTGTAGTTGTGCAACCCTGGAGTTAATCTGTTTAAGTTGTTGGCATATGGGGGTCAAAGTCCTTGTCAAGGTGTAGGAGAGCAAATCCCCCCCCCCATGTAAAAACAGTGTCTTTATTATTCTTTGAGATTACATATGTAACCCAGTGGTTTTCATTTGCAGTGACTTCAGTAAGACGATTGTAACTTTTGATAGATATAAACACCGATGAGGTTGTTTGGCATTTTACTTTTGATCAATCTCATCTGTGATAATTCACTAAATTGTCATATATATATATATATATATATATATATATATATATATATATATCAAATTTCAGTATCTCAAGACGGAAGTGTCGAAAGTGCAGTTTCCCAAAACTGCATTTGACCGAACATGGAAATGTCAACTCTGCGGTTGTAGTGTTGCGCTATGTGTTGTGTGCTTTACTGTGTCTCTAAGGTGCGGTGTGCTCTGGGATATGGGGATGGCTGCCGATGTGTGGTTATAGCTGAAGATTCAGGTAAGTGTTTTTTTAAGGGTTTGGGGTATGGATTTGAGTGTATGTGAGTGTGTTGGGAAGTTTTAGGTGTAGGTTAGGGTAGGTAGGTAAGAGTGTGAGTGTCTAAGTGTTAAAAGTGGTGGTGTTTGTACAAATGTAATGTGCATTTGTGCAATGGGAATGTAGTGTGTAGCAGTGAGTTTATTGTCTTTTTCTTTTTAGTGCAACCTCAGAGTTTGTATATATATAAGTAGCGGGGGTGGGGGTGGCGCAGCTTGCCCTCCTGACTATATGTTGGTTAGGTGAGTTTGATGTGTGTGTGTGTTTTTTGGTTTGTTGTTTTGTTGTAGTGTGGGGAGGAAAGAATGTGTGTTTGGGTGGTGGAGGGTGTATTTAAAATCAGAACATTACATACTGAAAGTTCGACATTCTGAAGTTTCAGTATTGTTATATTCGGTTTTATGGGGTTTTGTGATTTTGTGGTTTCGGTACTTTCATCTCGAGATACTGAAATTCGCAATTTCAGTATTTTGAGAGTGTAAAGTGAATATATATATATATATATATATATATGTATATATATATATATATATATATATATATATATATATATATATATATTCATATATTAATACCAAGACTGCAATATCGCAAAAAATTCCAATTACTCCAATTTACAAGGATATTAGAGTATATATGAGTAGCACGGGTGTGGGTGATGTATCTGTCCTCCCTGAGAATGCATGGGAGAGGTGAATTCTTTTGCAAAAATGCTTTGAAAGTGATATAGTGAGTTGTGATTATTGTTGTTTGCATTTGTGAGTGTCAAGGAAGAGTATGGGAATGTCTAGTCATGCTGTGAAGTGCTATAACTTTTAAAGTTTCGATTGTTTTTGATGTCCCTATATCAATGCCACAATAAGCAACATTTAAAGCATAATTACTTCTTTTACTTTTATTCTTCATGTCACTTAACTAAATAGTTTTGTTGCATTTTTCTTTTACAGATTAACAGTGCCCCTCCTGCCCCTGTCCAGCCAGTGGCCATTGCAAAACCTGTCCAGTCTGTTCATCATGTACCACATACTCCTTCACAGCTCAATTGCCCAGGCCGGGGTAAGATGGCTAAGTTACTAAATCCAGAAGAGATGACATCGCGGGATTATTACTTTGATTCCTATGCTCACTTTGGAATTCATGAGGTAATTATCAGAATCCTTAGCTTCATACTTAAGTAACAGGCGAGCTGCCTTTTGGGGCCATTTTATGCTTAGCCAATTTCCCTCAAAGATAAAAATCAAAACTGTACCTTCTGCCTCTGAGGTAAATACCTTAACCATTATGCCTCCCCAAGTCTCGGTCATTTTTCCTTTAATAATCAGAACTAACAGAGGTCTGCTGTTATATTCAAAATGGCAGTCTAAGTGGAGTATTATTGGCTACACACTGGAAATGTGTATTGATGAAGTATTTTGTGACTGCATTTAAGCCATAAACCTGCTGCTCAGTGATTGCTTTATTATTGTGTACCAAACATTAGCCAGTTCACTGATTGTTGTTTATCTGGCATCAGGCCAGTCTGAATAACATGCCTTCTATACATACTGCTTGGAATGGAATGAGCAATCCCCTACCATGACAAGAATCAACCCTTATGAAAAAGATGCAGGAAAGGAAAACATGCTATTGTGTAAGCTGGACAAACACTGTAAGGAATGCAGGTTTGTTGTTTTTCACACAATTGTCATGTAATGACATATGTTCTGTTTTTGTCTTACCCATGGTGGTGGCCCTCAGTCAGTTCTAGTCAGCAGTTTCTTAGTTTTACTAGGTACGACTTAGACAGATATGGTTCCATGAATGTCAGTGGCTAGTAGTTCATGAGTCTGTCAAATTCTTCTTAATATCTAATAAGTCCACATATATACAGTACAAGGACGATGAATAAAGTGTCATGAGACAGTGATAAATTCAAGCAACTTGCCCACAGTTTCTCTTATTTAAAGATATTTAAGATAAAAAAAAAACACTATGGGCTAATGTATCACCCTAATTTTACCTATGAAAACATTAAGTGCAGTTTTGTTTTCAGATAAGCTGATTCTACTTAAAGCTTGTATTTGACAAAAATAGGACCTGCAAAGAGAGTATGTTTTGCCAATATGCATCCCATTCCACTTAACTATATATAGCTGAACTTCAAAAGTGACAAAACAGTGTTTGCTTTGATTAACTGCATGATTTTATACATTGCTGACAGGCATGCTAGGACAGTTACCTGTCGGCTAATAGGCATGCTAGGACAGTTACTTGTCAGGTTCAGCTGTGCAGTATTATGAGTAATTCTTGTAAGGCTTATTTTTAGACTGAAGTGACAATTTAAAAAAATGTAACCTTTTCATACACACATTCACACACACACATTCAACACACACACACACACACACACACACACACACACACACACACACACACACACACACACACATATTCTCACACACACAGGCACGTGCGCGCACACATTTAATATGACATTTTATGAGCAGTTGTCTTGATGAGCAGGATGCTAGTGTCACTGTAAAGCTGGCAGGATGACAGCAACAACAGGAAGACAATGCTAATTATTAATCACTTCTTCAGAAAGGGAAAAAGTCATTCACCTGTCAGTATTACCATGATTTATGATGTTCTAATTGCAGTTTAGATCAGCTCTAATTAATAAGCTGATTTAAGCAAGCAGAGACTAATCATAGAATGTAGGAGAAACTATATCCAGTGTCATACTTTCAGTGTAGAGTTATTGAAAAAAAGAATATAATATCCTTTTCTATAGTTATGGGTCTGCAGGGGTACACCTTCGATAGAATATAAAGAATGAATGATCACAAAATCTGTTTTGTAATGATGGCTTCCACAACTTTAACAGAACATGGACTGCACACATGAAAATGGGAAGAAAACATTTCACATGAAGTCCACATATATGCAGTGCTTGCGAGTACACTCGCGCGCGCGCGCGCGCACACACACACACACACACACACACACACACACAGAATATATATATGGATATGGGAAAGAAAGAATAATCTGGTACAGTGCAATGTTTATGCAAAAGAGAAAGCAAAACTACGCAATACAAAAAAAGCAGCAGCAAAGATGTTTGAAGAGAAATAAGGGCAAAAGCATCTGGGTATGGGAAATTTCACAATACAAAAAAATAAATAAAGAAGCAAAGCGGGAAAGTAGAAAAGAGGATTAGTAATGAAGTTAAAGAAATAGAAGTTGAAGTTATAGATCACCTGCACAGTGAAAGATTTTGTCTAGGAAGTCTGATGGCATCACAGCATGATAGAACAATGAGTTCCCAAATTAAGGATAAACCAATGAAGCAGGAAGCATCTGATCAGTTGCTATCTGAAGATACTTTGGGGACTTCAGTAGAAATCCAGTACTAAAGTTCATTTGGAGCTGCACAGCAAAGGGAGGAACAGAAAGCCGTGGCAACTCTAGCACAGTCAATGTTTGTGGAGTGATAGGCCAGTGAGTTCTCATATGAAAGAGCAATGGATGACACAGGATGAAGCTAAAGAGAATATGGCACAGGTAGATGTTCTGGAGCTTTCTGTAGAATGCCTGCAGGAAATGGAGAAAAAAGAATGTGCCCAAAGTTATGAAGAAAATTATCTAAGAGAAGATTTGCTTGATTTAATAGAGATGGATAGACATATTAAGATCAATAAAAGAAATAGGTTACAGAAAGTGAGTAAGACCCAAAATGTTAGTAGTTTGATAAGACAAATGAACATTGTAATCAAGACTATTGATACAAATCCATGCGATATAGCAGAAGTAAGTAAGATATATTACTGTACAGCTAAATTAATAACAGATAAGCCATACCACAAAAACACAGGTCAGTAAGGGAAAGGAAGAGGAGAAATCAAATGCCATCATGGAAGTATTGAATATTCAAAACTATAAAGCAATTAAGACAAAAAGTGTTACTGTTAGAAGAGCACAGAAGAGGGAACAGATCAACAAAAATACTCGGAAAGACAGATGTGATAAAAGCAATGTGCAGTACAGAACAAATCACGATCTATTCCACACTATTGCAAATAATAAACTAAAGATATCAGCATAGGCAGAAAAACTTAGAATATATGCAGATAAATATAAAGGAGAATTACAAAAAAAGCAATTTATTGGTGACCCCAAATGTTTTATAGAGAATTTGGAAACAAGGCAAAAGTAATAGAAACACCACCAAAAAAGGAAGAAATAGACACATTTTGGAGAAATATCTATAAAGATCCTGTGGAATATAACAAAGATGCTGACTGGATAGACGAAGTAAACAAAAGAAAGAATAAGAAGCTCAGATGTACAGGATATGAAATGGGATCAAGTAATGGCCAGAGACATTGAAGCAAAATTAAGAAAGGCCCCTAAATGGAAAACCCCAGGCCCAGATGCAGTATTTAACTTCAGGCTAAAAGTATTAGCACCTTTACATGAAGATTTAGCCCTGAGTAAGAACTATTTTTATATGCGCACCCTGAATAGATGTCAACCTGGTTAATGACAGGAAAAATGATACTCCTCCTTAAGACTAAACCTGCAAGATAACCTAAACATTATAGACCAATAACTTTCCTTATGATGATGTATAAACTGTAGGGTTCCTGTCAGAAGAACGAAGACGCATTCTGTCAAATGCATCTTTGTCGAACTGTAAATGTCGAAAACGCAAAATGACAAAGCGGCTTTTAAGCGAATTCTTTCCCTGGGAAAGAAGTCACTTGGCCACTTCCATCACTTTGCCATTTTCTGAACTGTAGTGTGATCTCAGAGTTGGTATATTTAAGTAGGGGGGTGTGGGGGGCACAGCCCCCGCATGGGGAGCATGGGTGGCAAATCCCCCCCTACTTAAAATAGTGTTTAGTGTGTTTTTTTTTTGGAATGGCAAATTTTTTCCCCGGGAAAAAAGTTCACTATTCTGTCTGTTCACTCTTTTTTATTTTTGTTCTTTTGTGGTCGATATAATAGCATTCAATCTTTTGATTGTTCGCTGTTATAACATATACCCTAAACTATACACTGGAATTGATGCCGACAGAGTTTATAGTAATTTAGAAGAAAGGATCATTTGTTGTTAAATAAAGTTATAATGGAAAATTGTAAAGAAGGGAAGAATCTAAGTATTGAATGGACAGACTACAAGATAGCGTTTGACAGCATCCCACATTCATGGATAAAAGAGAGCTTTTAAATATTTAAGATACACCACACATTGATCAATTTCATTACAACAACCATGAAACAGTGTCAAACCACTTTGCAGCTAAGGCATGATAAAGGACAAATTATCATTCCAGAGATAAAATTTAAAAGGGGGATATTCCATGGTGACTCTTTGTCACAGGTGTTCTTTTGTCTTGCCCTTAACCCATTAAGCTGTCTACTTAACAGATTAGGTCATGGCTACAATTTGACTCCCAGAAAAAAACAGTGTGAAGACTTTTCATCTTCATTTTGTGGATGATTTAAAACTGTGTAGTTATCAGATGAACTGAAAGTACATCTGCAAGTGGTCAAAACTTTCAAAGATGATATAAGAATGTCATATGGTCTTGATAGCTGTACAAAAGCAACCCTTAAAACAGGAAAACTTCAGCACCAAAAAATATCAGCCTGGGACAGGAATGTGATGGAAAAGAACTTGAGCAGGAGGGAGAGTATAAATATCTGGGAAATGATGAAGAATCAGAAAGAAAACATGAACAAATGTGAATAAAACTTAGCAAGAAATATTTTAGAAGACAAAAATTAATACTGAAAATAGCTGTGACATCTAGGAACAAATCCCAAGCATAAAACCAATTTGTTCTTCCTGTTCTAACTTACGGTTTTGGGGTGATTGACTGGCCGCAAAAGGTATTAGATCAGTTGGACAGGAAAACAGGAAAAATGTTTCATGCTTATCAAATGATGTATAAAAATCAGTGTATACCAAGATTATATATTTCCCATTCTGAAGGAGGTATGTCCCTCCTCAAAATTGATTGCATGTATGTGTGTGTGTGGGTGTGTGTGTATATATATATATACACATACCCATATATGCTGACCTCACAAGAGTCAACCATAGTGAAAGTTTTAAACATGCAGAAGACAAGTCTAAGATACCTTCCCTGCTTAGTTTAGCAAAAGCATATCGTTGTCAAGTGGAAATGTAAATCAAACCAGAAGTAGATAAAATCAGGCAGCAATTGAATGTGCCAAAAAACAAAAGAAAGAATATAAGGTGAAGGATCAGATGAGAAGGCAGGAAATGTGGAAAATGCATAAATATAGCTGCAAGTACAGAAAACATCTGGAACAACCTCGTGTACAACAGGATCTAATGCTGGAATGGTTAAGGAGAGGTGAATTTAAATCAAAAGATAAAAGGTTAATATTGGCGGGCCAGGATAGTGGGGTATGTATATTTTGGTTTACAAAGTCAATTGAACATGTCGGAGAAACAGACAACTGCAGTTTTTGTAAAGCAGAATTAGCAACAGTCGCATATCTTGTTGCTGGGTGTGATACGCTAATGGCAGAGGGCCTGTATACTGAAAGGCATAATAATGTGGCAAGGCTGTTGCATTGGGGATTGTGCAAACATTATCATACTGACGTAGCTGAGAAACATTGGAAACATGAGCCACAAAGTTTTATAGAAAATGATGGAGTTTATATCACATGGGATCACCCATTACCAACAGTTCAAAAAATAGATGCAAGGAAACCAGACATAGCAGTCCATGAAAAGAAGACAAAAGTAGCATTGATCATTGAAACTGCTATACCCAGTGACTATGGTGTCTTATGTACAGAGAGACACAAACTCCCAGGCAGAAATGAGTGCAGTGTGAAAGAAGGATACCCAGACAGTTCCAATAGTAGTAGGAGCAATAGGTTCCAAAAAAAAAAAAAAAGAATATTTAGATATGTTACCAATGCATGTCACTCCATATGAATTGCAGAAGGAGTCACTTCTGGGCACATTGTGGGTATTGTGAAGAGCACTTTTGGCTAACATCAAATATTGAAACAATACTAATTTCATGAACTTTAGTGATACTTTGATTTAGTAATGTGGTTCATATACATTATGTATTAGAAACAAAAAATAACTTGGAGAAATTAAACCATGAGAATGTATATTGCTAGAATTTCTCCCATTACTGCCTCTTATGTAGCTTTGCACAGCTCTGTCATGTACACTGATGCATAGCTTCTGTACTGCTTTGAAGCATATTTTTTCATTTAACTAGGTAGGCAAACTGTTCTTTATGGATTTGTCATGTATGATTGAGGTCACAAAGCCATGTGCCCAGGGTCTAATTCTATCTGCATGGACAACTTAACCTAGTCAATCAGCATGCCTAATATTGACACGATATGCCATTTAAACTGAATGCATCAAGTGAGCAGAAGTCAGACTTGAACACGGGACCCCAGAGCTGTTAGACAGCAACATTAATTTCTGCATCACTTTGCCACGTCAAGGAAAATGCGGCTAAGATTTACATTCCTTGACTTTAGTAAACATTCAAGGAAATAATTACTCTTTAAAGACAATTATCCTTTGTCATATGACATTTTGAATCAAATTGTATAGTTATTAAGAATCTGAATGCTTCCTAATACAACTGGAAGAAATAATGTAAGTCTGTGATACTGAGTAGGGAAGACAAAACATTTAAGACATTTAAAACATGCTGAGAAAGGAGCTACACTGCTTAACAGTGTCAGCAGGCTGTCGGTTTGATTTTAATGTTGGAAGATCAGAAGTTGGTTGAAATACACAAGCATATACTTGGTTTAAATTTTATAGCTAATATTTGAGTGCAACCTGAGGTGGAGTGCTGCACACCCGTGGTGTTGCCTTTCAGGTGAAGCAGTTTAACAAGGTGCCACCTGCCTACTGAGAGAGTCATTCAGGTAGATATTAAAGATCCCGCTGTGCCTTTGAAAGTAATATAGACAGGCTTTATCTCAAAAGTGCTATATACACTGTAAAGAAAGAAGGCATAACACGGCTCAAAATGCAGCAAGATAACATAAAGCATATTGAACTCTGTTATGTCGTCTTCCTTTCTTTACAGTGTAAAGAAAGACGACATAATAGAGCTCAAAACTCAACTAAATAATATAAAGCATATTGTCTAGTGATGTATTCTATACTTAAACTGAAGCTATTATTTCTAGAGATCTGTTTCATTCAAAGATCTTTTATCTGCATTTGCATCTCTATTTATTCCTTTAGCTATAACACAAAGCATTTCAAGTAAGTATTTTGCATTGCAATTGAAATGTGCATGTATCCTGACATTTGACTATTGACTAATTGTAGAAATGACCTGGAGTATATACATCTTCTTCAAATGTATTCCTGTGATTGCTACACTTTGTTTACGCCATTTAATATGCATGCCATGCATGGATATTCGGCCATGCCACTTTAATTATATTTTAAGCACTTAGATATGTCAAAAAATGGCACATCATCTGCTTCTATTGCATAAAACTGCTGCTGATTTGAAAGTTTCTCATACTGAAGTCAATTGTTAACATTTTCTCATCTGAACAGGTCTGTGGCACTATTTTGTATGTTATACCTTTAACTATTTAAAACTACTTTTATTTATTTGTTTACATCTGTTCATCAGGTGTGATCAGCTGAGCATAATCCATTCTCAGTGGAGTCACTTCAAGGAAGCATCTTATATATATATATATATATATATATATATATATATATATATATATATATATTTATTTATTCATTCATTGTGTTTGTTAACTGAAATAGGCTGACAGAGAAAAACAGTTTTCAGCAGTGTCCAATGGACAGGAGCTCTAACAATAAACACTTTAAATAGAAAAGTTCCTGTCACTGTACGTATGTTGTTTTTCTTTCGGCTTTTCCCGATTAGGGGTCGTCACAGCGGAACTCCAGTCCGCTAATGATTGGCAGTCGATTTTTATGGTGCCGAGGTGCCAGCCTGACGCCCAGCCTTCAACGAAGGCATGCCCATCCACAATAAAGAGCTATACAACAGGCGCTGAGTGAGATAAAAATGTATAACTCTGTATACATACCTAAAAACAAAAGAAAGATCACTAGGTAGTAAAGGTAATAGTTCAAAATGATGATATGCATCTATGTATATATATTTACATGGCAGACAGTTTGCTGTCTTATGTCAGATTAAAGAACAGGGCCATAGTGGACAGTTAGACAAACAGATCAATATTATGGCTAGTGCTGTATGTATACTGGCAATCTTTCATGTTTATTAGGGATAATCTAAATTGAAGCAGAAATGTTTTTGTACTTATTTCAGTACTGATTACAATAACAAGTTCCAAATGTTAGCAATGCAAACAGAGAAAAGAGCTGCCAGCATGACTAAAGGATTTGGCAGTGGACAGTAGGTGCTTGTACTGAGATTTTAAAGGCCGGGGAAGAATAAAACGTGTTGCCTGACCCGTTAATGCTATTTGTTTTGGTTGTGAATTGTATAGTGAATACATTTTAGCAGTGTGAAGGTCGCAATTATTTTGCAATTTTATCTAGCTGAGCTCTGTGCAAATATAGCTTCATTCTTATAAGATTACTTAAGTCAGTAAAGCTGTGTTTTATTAAGTTTGTTAATACTAATAAAATAAACTTTTAAGACCGGAAAAACAAACTAGCGAAAACCACCGCAAATTCAAAAGCCAAGAACTCAACTCAGGCCAGTCCAAAAAGTAAAAAACATGAAAAACAACAAATTTTATTAAGCCACTGTAAAAGCTTTCCGTTAGTACCTTGCACTAACTTCTTCAGACAAGCAAAACATTCACACCATTACAAGTGAGTTTAAATACCAGCATTGAAACACTTAACCACGCCCCTTGCTCTCCCTTTAGCTCCTTAAAGGTACAGATCACAGCTAACTAAGGAGCATTTGCAATTCTCTATTAACATAATAAAAATTCATACACCGAGACTGTAATAATAACAGGCTTTGAAACTGGAAGAAAAAAAACAAATATTTTGATTATTAAACTATATAAAGTAGATAAATATGTAAAATATATGAAATAACATAAAAATAACGAGGATAATACTAATGACTGCTAAAGGACTGCTGCAAAGGAAAGTATTCTGGCAGCATTCTGATGGACATGTTTGGTTGGGAAAGATATAACTTTAAATAGCATCTCCAGCTTATTGTGTGTTTTGGATGCTGTGTGGCTGATATTGATGAGAGGACTTTTGATTTTGGTTATTAATGCCCAGTGGTTTTGTATGTGCCATCTGTTCACTTGGGATGAATGAAATTGAAGGGATATTATTTTTTTTCAGAAATGTTTTGTTGCAGTATATTAGTAAACAGGATATTTTTAGGACAGATTTAGTATTATTTGTGATTCTGCTAGTAATTTTTTCAGTGTCATGTATTGCTTGTTGAGTTTGCCTTTGGAGATGGCTTAATGATTTTACTGAGAAAATCACAATGCAGCCATCTGTGTATTGAACCAAGGATGAGTTAGGAGGACTTTGTACATATCTTTAGCAACTATACTACATAACAGCAGAACCAGGATTGAAGCT
Organism: Protopterus annectens; assembly: GCF_019279795.1. Lineage (NCBI taxonomy): Eukaryota > Metazoa > Chordata > Ceratodontiformes > Protopteridae > Protopterus > Protopterus annectens. The sequence goes on along the minus strand of NC_056745.1, from coordinate 175,427,029 downwards.
TATGATTCAACTATGAACTGTTTGGGATCTGTTTTGCAAATTCATTTTTATTATTGAAACAACAAAGTAGGTACAAAGTCAATATACATTCCAGCAGCATTCTTTATCATAAGAGAATTGGAGAAGGTAGTATTCCAAGTGACCGTATATTACTCTGACTGTGTTGTTAATATCCAGTGAAGATATCCTATTAAGAAGGGATATGAGGTGGTCTAAAATGCTTTGGATAAATCTAGAAATAATTTGGATACTAAGTGTCTCTGGCTTCTATATTGTTATATCTGTCCAGGAATGAGCACAGGGCTATTTCTTTACTATGACTTTGGTGGATGCCATGCAGGAGAAAAGGAAGATTTTAGTTAAAAAAATCAAGAAGATGTGTGTGTACATACTTGTCTAGAATTTAACATAGGGAAGATAGCAGAGCAATGGGTCTGTAGTTTGAGGTGCCAGTTATTCCAGCTTAGAAAATTGATTTAATATATAATTGTTTCCAAACTGAAGGAATAGATTGTTTACTTAACGTTCCATTGATCAGAGTGGCTATCAGATATGCTACAGCAATCCATTTCATTAGAATGTGGATAAGGCTGTATTTTATTATCACTTGATAGTAATTAATTTATTTTGGCCCACAACTGCTTAGGCTTTGTTTTATAGCCGTTTTGTAGATTGTGGAATGGTTTTCTTTTATCGTCTTGCACCATTTTCTACATGGAGTTCACAACTGTACTGTATTGGACACCGTGAGGTTTTTGTTTTTTTACTTGAGTTTTCTAGGCTGTATTGTGCTTGATATGTTTTGTTTGATTTCATAAGATTACAGGGAGCTGTGAAATGTTTAACTCTTCTTACTGAAAGATTCCACTCATTATCTACAGAAATAAATATAATAGGAGCCAAGTTACATTGGATAACAAAAGAGCAAAATAGCGTGCTTGGATGTTTTTTTCCTTCAGACAGTACATAAGTACAGTGAATTTATTTTTGTGTGAATTGGTATAAGTTAGTTCACTGTCTGCAAATGTCTATTTTGGCTGTCATGACCAGGTAAATTGATCTAAGAGGACAGCTTCTCAGCTAATGCAATAGTCACAGATTTACAGGGTGCAGGTCAGGTCAGTCTTGATTTTTGGAGGAAAACCAGCAGTTTTCTAGAGGAAGGGATTTATACATTAACAATATGGTGATTCACGGGCCTTCAGTAAAGAGTACGGAAACTAGAAATGTCTCGCTGCTCATGAAGGATAGATAATGGAATGCAATATACATATAAACAGTAACAAAATCAGCGAGGCATCACTCAGAGACAGAACAATCTCTAGAAAAAATATTATGGCTAACATGTGGTCAAGAGGTATAGCTGAACTGTACAATAAAATAAAATGTATACCAAGCTGAAAAGTTGCAATGCAGATATAAGATTTTAAAATAAATAAAATAAACAAATAAACATACATATATAATGACAAGTATGAATGTGCCATAATCACATATATGTGTGAAAGAAAGAGGTTATCAATTAGAACACCTAAACAAAGACCACAATATTTGTAAACTATGACTATGAAAAAATGTCATGAGAGAAATAATACGTTATGAGATATGTAAGACACTTATTTGCAAGCATACTAGAGAGAATATTAACAGACTGATTACTATACACTTGATAAATATAAGGTAACATATGAAAAATAAGGTAATAAAAATACAATGCATTTCAATCACATGCAGGCATGTGCTTGTGTTCTTGTCCAAAGCAACTTTAAAAGGGCACTAAATTTTAACAAGTTTTTACACTTTTGTGCAGGGTGCTCCATTCGAGAACCCTTACTGTAAACCATTTTACAATTTTATTATTCTTATGTACATATCAAGTTAAATGAATCAGGATACTCAATTCCCCTTAGTTCAATGCATTCCCATACAAAGGGGTCCTTCAATTCTTTAAATACCTGTATTAGGTGCCCATTTTATTATCTGTAACCTGCACTTTCTTAATCTGTCTTCATATCACACTAGATCTTGTATAGCTCTTAACTTGATAAATCTGTATTGAATTTCTCCATTTTCAGCTTTCTTGTATCTGTAACTGGATACTGTAGTTCACTGCTGTAGTCAGACGTGTGGTCCTATTAATATTATGTAAACCATGTGTTATGAGCATTCAATAAGGAGAAAATTTAACTATCTTATCAAGCACTCAGCTAACATTGTAAGTGCAGGACCATGGTTAGTTGTGATTACATTTTAGTACAACTTGGCATGAATTTCTTTTCATTTGCATTTGATGGTAGCAAATGACTTCATTTATTTCAACTGTATTTATTTATTTTGCAAACATACATCTCAGGAGCAGATTTTTATGAACACACCAATCATACTTCTTCTTCTTCTTTCGGATTTTCCCGGTTAGGGGTCGCCACAGCGGATCACCTGTCCGCTCATGATTGGCAGTGGAGTTTTATAGTGTCGAGCTGCCAGCCCGGTGCCCAGCCTTCCACAGAAGGCACACACACACACACACACACACACACACACACACACACACACACACACACACACACACACACACACACGCACTCACACCCAGGGCCAATTTAGAGTGTCCAATCCACCTGCAGCATGTCTTTGGGATGTGGGAGGAATCTGGAGCACCTGGAGGAAACCCACGTGACCACAGGGAGGACATGCAGACTCCGCACAGATGGCACCCCAGCTGAGGATCGAACCGGAGAACCTCTTGCTGTGAGGCGACAATGCTAACCACTAGATGGAAAGGAGATCTGCATGGCTCATTTCCATGAAGAAACACATTTCTATACTGAATTAGAAGTACATTCATTTTTATTATTGGAACAACAAGGCAGGTACAAAGTCAATATACATTGCAGCAGCATTCCTATATGATAAGATAATTAGAAAAGGCAGTATTCCAAGTGAAGAAATGTTATTGGTATGCTGTTTTCCAAAGCCTGGCACTGGAAAGGCTGCTAGGTATCAGATAATGCAATAATCTCCTAGAATATGGCATTAATGAAGTCAAATAAGAAATTTGTAGTCTGTTATTTCAAAAACAGTACAGGACTAATTTAGCTGATTTTACATAATACTGAAAAAATAAAAAGATGCTTAAGAGGAAAATTGCAGTATGAACATATGGTGCAGAGATTTTAATGTAGATTCCATTTACAATGAATTTTGAAAAGAACCTTATGTTCTTGTAAAATGTTTTGAAACTAAAACTGAAGAACAAAAGAGTGCAATTCATGATGAAATTGCACAATTAAAAAAATCTGATTTTTAATTTGTCAGAAAAATCTACCTAATTTGGAAACTGATCCAAAACAGAGCATAACAATATTCAAGCAAGTTGAGTGAACCAGGGATGGGCAATTACAGGGTAAGGACCAATCAGAATGTTAGTTCAACCAATAAGAAGATGTTGAAGTCAGCTAGAAAAAACAATGTCCTCTTTTTACATGGAATTGTGAACATATGAACGAGATAGAAAAATCAGCCATCTTGAATGCAGGACAGATTCTGCCCACACAGAAGCAATTCCAGAGATAACTGTGTGGAAAACAAAAATGGCAATGTGGGGGTGTCTCCAACAGATACCAAGTCAAAATACATTCAGAATAAGTAAACCAGTTATGTAAGTGTCTACTGCATCTACATTAACCATCTATTCGACTGGATCTAAAAAGTGTAGTATGGCTAGACTTAAGAAAGAAATTGATAATTATCCCTTTGAATTGCTCAGTATGTGTTTTATAGAACTATGAAGTCATGGATATGGATATTTTAAGGATATTTAAACTAGCTCACATCCCTTTGTTCCCATTATATATGGTATTGAAGAAATATTCAAAAAAAACATGATTATGCAAATTATGTGGCACATAGTGCAGGAAAGCAATATTAAAATGCATTATCTTATATACATACTCTTGTCTACATATATGTGTGTGTGTGTGTGTGTGTGTGGGTGTGTGTGTGTGTGTGTGTGTGTGTGTGTGTGTGTGTGTGTGTGTGTGTGTGTATACGATCTACTTTGTTTCTTCAACTAATAAAGTGAAAAAACATTTATCAAAACATAAAACAACAAATAAGCAAAATGTTGCCAAATTTGCCAAAACTATATAAAAAGCAGAAACACAAAACATTAACTTTGCATGGGAAAAGTTCTGTACACCCCCACATCTCCTGCAACTTATACATACCAATTCTGAGAGATTGTACAATAATGAGGAAAGTAGAATTTCCCATTCCCCATTACATGGCAATCTTGTAAAAACTCATTCCACATGTAAGCAGATAGTGTAGCTAAATAGAAAATATGTATTCACTTACAATGGAAAAATCAATCACCCTGCAATTAGTTGAACACTTTGCAGCACTCAGCCAAAGATTTTTAGATCAAATGCTGCAAAGTGTAATTCAATTAAACAAGGAAGGAAACCTATATAAATGTTTTGTTGATCTGGTATAGTCCTATGAGGCTAGTGGCCTTCCTTCAATGGACACCCAAGGTTATATTTATATTGCAAGAAGAAATTTGGCCAGGGCATGTATTCTACTCTTCCTAATAAGTGCCACAGGATCTTTTACATCTACCTGAACTGCTACCCACTCAAGGTGATAGGAACTAAGTTCAACAGCTCATCTAAAGAACATTCCCCTCATGCCACATTCAATGTCAGCAATCTATCTGCTTTCTACATTAAAGGCAGGTGTGTTACCTGTCATGCCACTGACACTGTGATGCACGTGGCTTACATACAAACAGTCACATGATCAAGTAGTTAAATGCACTTCATAGGTTCATAGATTCATAGGTAGGTACTAGGCTATCAGCCTTGGGGCCTATACAAGCCCAGCCAAAAAGGTACCCTGGCTTTTGCCTCACAAGAAAATTATTTTCCTGTACCACTGTTGAATAGAGTGACAGAGGTGATCCCCGGGGTGAATTTCCTATTTCCCATCCAATCATCAAGATTTTTCTTGAAGAGTGCTAATGAGGAACTTTGCATGATATAGATAGGTAGTTCATTCCAGAGTATGGGAAGTCTCTGGGACAGGAATCTAACCCTCCGGCATGTTCTGTTTATTGTGGTGACAAGGTTTATGTCCCTAGAGCATGTAGCTCAGAGGGATTGGGATTTCCTTAAGTGGAGCATGTCCAACAGCTCTGGGTTTGACATCGTTTTGTATGTTAGGCAGAGATCACCTCTGAGTAGGCGATATGTGAAGGAGTAAAACTGGAGTTCTTTGAGACGGTCTGCATAGGGCATCTGTTTGAGGCCAGTAATCCTCTTTGTGAGGTATTTCTGTGGCCTTTCCAGTTGTTGTAGATGTCTTGTGAGGTACATACCAAAAGGGGCATTGTACTCTATAATGGGTCTAATGAGTGATGAGTAGAGGGGAACTATGACCTCTTTTTTTCTGGATGAGAAACCTGTTGTGATGAGGTGTGCCACATAGAAGGATTTCCTGACTACTGTGGCAATGTGATTATCAAAGGAGAGACTACTGTCCACCTTTGTCCCAAGGTCTCATCACACTTTTGGTGTTAAGTATACTACCGTCTATGTTGTAGTTCATGGGTACAGTGAGTTTTTGCCAAAGTGGATGACAATGCACTTTTTGGCATTGAGCTTGAGACCATGGCTTTGACACCAGGCATCTGTCCCAGTGAGGCCCTTTTGTAGGATGTCCACATCGTTAGGAGCTTCACTTTACCCACTTGTATTGATGCAGGTGGTCATAACTGTATGCAATCAAATGCTGTACTTATCAATGCAGCTGGTCACAACTGAAGATTTCCTGGTATAGTAGCAGTGATTTTAACTATACAAAATGTATATGTGTTCTTATCTCATTTGTGAGAGAGGAAGGAGTTAGGAAATCTAAGTAAGAGTTATGTAGTGACATTTGTGGGTAAAGTGAAGCTCTTGCCAACCATGACATACAGATGAGTGTGTATAAATCTTTGTGTGCATTTATAAGAGCGCATTTCTTACCTAGTATGTGAAAGCAATTGTGCTGGTGTTTTGACATGTGCACATTCGATTGGATGGGTTTGACTGAGTATGGTTCAAGCAGTGTGCTACCCAACCTTCTGTCATTTCTGTCATATACTCATATATGTATTGTCTTTTAGGGTACTATAGTGTGAGGTATGTGGGAATATAGTCAAGGAGCTATATCCAGTAAATACAATATCTGATGTTGTCAGTTTTCATTCATTCGGGGTTGCCACCTTTTCAGATGCCCAGAGTGGGACATTTTTGGTACAAACGTCAGATTTTGCAGGGTGAAACATACCCACGGCCAGTACAAAGGACAGAACTTCTCTTTTTTGCCTAAATAAAAGCTTATTCTTGTAGCATTTTAGTTGCTTATTCTGTTTATTATAACATTTAGGTGTTTTAGATACAGAATATCTGTTTTATGCAACTATTGCATAAAATATAGGAAATATTTTTGTCCTAAAATCTCAGGACATTTCCAGTTTTTTCATTTTTTTTGCAGGACACAATTGCCCAAAGAGGGACTGTCCCTCGCAAAGTGGGACAGGTGGTAATCATATTCCTCAGCAGCTGGGTTCAAATCCAAACCACAGATCTGACTCAGCCATTATTTTACCTCATGGCCAATAAGTAGCTCTTGAGCTCCTCCCTTACACATAATACATCAACCCCTAACATACCTCAGATCTTTTTTGCTGCTTTCGCATTTGGATGTGGTCGCTTTGAGCTCTCAAGCGTTTGAGTTGAGTGAGAAAATAAGTCAATTATTTTCTTTATTTCCTATAAAAATCTTAAGTTTCTTAGTTTCCTATCAATAATACATCCATTTTACACATTTTTAGAGTAATCTTCTTACCGTAGTTGGTAAGCTTTTTCCCCTTTTCTCTCTTTACATGCTTTTAGTGTAAATACAATTACTATTGCTGGTATTTTTGTCTTTTTATCTTTCAACTTGTTAGTATTAAAAAAAACTTCTTTTCTACTATTTTCTTCTATTATTTAAAATGCCTGAAAAGGGTGAGAAATGTTGGCAAAGTTGCCTCTCTCCGCTGTGCATGCTTTGGGTGTCTACTGTTTGGGTCCACACCATTTTCAGTGGATTGCTCCATCTGCAAGGCCTTCAACCTGTGAGCAGTCATAAACAGAAAAAATAAATAAATTCAGAAAGGACTGTTACCTTCTTCCTTTTCAGAGGCTATGTCTGGGGCTCAACCCACAAACCTAAGCTTTAGGAGCCTTCAGCTATACCTTCAGGAACTTCCAGATCCATGACTCCCTCATCGGATCCTACTACTGAACCTCCAAAGAAAAAAACACAGAAAGCCAGATCCAAAGAATGCTCCAGCTCAGCCCATGTCGGAGTTGAAAATGGCTTCCGCAGATCCTAGGTTTTCAGATCTGAAGCCTTGGCCCAGAACCAGGTATTCCCCTTCCATTGACTTGGTACCCTCTAAAGTATCTTCCCCGTATCTAGAGTCCTGCCAGCACTCTAGGTCACCATTGATAACTTCTTCTCTTTCTACCAGAATTCTGACTGAGGCTGATGTGGACAAATTGTTGAGGAAATTTCTCTCAGCACAGATATAGATGAGAGTTCTCCAGGCTCCTACCACTTTGGGTCAGGAAGTCCTTGATTGTCCTATGCAACCAATCTCAGTTCCTTGTCTGAGCTGAACTATCATTGCAAAGCCCTTGGATACAAGTCTCCTGGCTTTGACTTATCTCTCATGCAGCCACAGGCTCTGAAGCTGTCTCTGACTGCACTGGCTCCAACAGTTTTAGAGCTGGATGACATTCAGAGCCAAAGCATCCCTGTCAGATCTGAAGCATTAGAGTTGACTCCAAAGTTGTCAGACCCATCTCTTCCCCTTGGAACCTCAACATTGGACAGCTTGGCTCCAATCTCCACCTCAGGTGGACTGCCTTCGAGGTAGGGGGCACTGATGTTGCAGAAGCATGGCTTCTCATCTCTGTTGGCTTCCTTCTCCCTGGAGCATTCTGCTTTTGAGATGGTGGAGAGAGTGTTCTCTTCTTCTGCAGGATGGATGGTCTCTACCTCCTTGGATCTCACCTCTGGATCCCTGTGTGCCACTATGGCTTGAGCCTTTGCATTCTACACCACAGGGACATCCAGACAAAAGTATCCAGGTTACCCAGCTGAGTCCTACTATCGTTTCCAATACTTCTCTGGAGCATCCCACCAAAGAAGTCCCTAGGAAGAGGAAGTGCAAGAGGAGGCACTTGGACTCCTCTCAGGAGTCCATCACTGAAGATACTGATTTTGATGAAGAGGAAGTGTCCCCAAGATCACCACCTGAAGATGTCTCATTCGGAGACATCCTTGAGATTCCTAAGTAGAGCAGTGGTTGGTCTACTGCCTTCCCAAGAGGAATTGGTATTCCTGCAGGCCTTTAGGTCTGGCCCATCTACCTGCTGGGGGGGGGGGTCTATATTAGAAGACCGAAAGTTTAAAATCAAGAACGCTCTAAAGAGCAAAAATGCTGGACCTCAAAGTGCTTTTTTTGAGATCACAGTACAATGAAGATCGGAGTATTTGGCCTTTCCTCACTGTAGTGCAATCTCAGATTTGGAATATATATTTAGTGGAGGGTGTGGAGGGTGCAGCCCCCCACGATAAGGATTTCAAGGTCCAGCATTTTCGGTCTTTAGAGCATTCGCAATTTTAAACTTTCAGTCTTCTAATATAGATCCCCTCCTGGGTAACTCTGCCCACTGATGAACTCACTGAGTTGATTTCTAGGTGGGTGTGGAAGGGGCAGTCACAGTTGATCCCATGCCCAAAAGACCAGATCAGATTCTGACACAAACTGTAGGAAGGGCGTTTTGGAGCAAGGCAGAGGCCGTAGATGCTATGGTTGTGTCGGTGGCCTCCACAAAGGAACTTATGAAGCAGAATTCCTCTGTTCATCCCCCCTAACAGGGAGTCTATGGTTTTGGACAAATTTGGGAAGCATGTGTATGCTTCAGCAACCTTTGCCCTCAGATCACTGAACTACTTGGCACACTTTGCAAAACTACAGAGGGACTTGATAAAGGAACTGTCAAAATCCCTTTCTGAGACCACTACTGCTGATACTCAGGCTTCTGTAACCTGACAGTTGACAAACCTGCAATCCATTTTTAATTCATCCATGAGACTTATCTCTCATGCAGTTGAAGGTACTGCAAGGGCAGCGGGTTTAGGCATTTCCATTAGGAGGCATTCCTGGATACATTTGTGTGACTCTGTTGAGCCATTCAAGTCTTCTTTCATTAATGCTCCTTTGACAGAACCTCCTTATTTGGTCCCAAAGTGAAGGACACACTCTCCAGGTGCACACAGGATGAAAAGACTCTCTCTGTAGTAGTAGTATGTTTTTCGACCCCTCAAATGACCTTCTCCAGGAACCAATGAGGAAGATGAAAAATGTGGTTCAAGAAGTCCCTGGGTCCTTTTCAAGATCCACATGGAGAAAGTTCCACTAAATGTAGAGGGGGAACTCAAATGGAAGATTCCACCTACACAGCAGAGGAGGCCCACAGAATCAAGGATCTACACATTCCTTCTCTGACAGACCATGCCAGTGCTCCTGAAAGGATGCATGATTGTCACCCTCTGGAGGGAATCAGGTGTCATTTATTCTTGCACCAGAGATCATGACTAGACATCACAAAAGATATGTGGATGCAGAGGATTATTTCCAGAGGTTATGTAATTCCCTTTTCCCTTCCACCTCCATCTGTTTGCAGATTTCCTGATGTTCCACCCAGTCAGAGGAAAGCAGCAGTACTAGAAATTCAAAATCTACTAGAAAAAAGAGTCATCCAAGAGGTCCTATCAGACCAGAGAGAATCTAGAACGTACTCAAGATTCTTTATAGTGCCAAAGAAAACAGGGGACTAGAGGCCGATTTTGGATCTTGTAAGAAGTGAGAAGATTGTATTGTACTGTAATTAACTGGGAACAACTGAAATGAGACTGGAACAAAAGTCTTTATCTGTTAATCACCCAAACTCATGCTGAACAGGTGCCAGTCTTTCCTTTTTGGGCCAAGTCTTGTATTCTTTCCAAAATTAATTCTTCAAACACTGTAGTTTATTTAATAAGGTTTTATTAGATGTTCACAATATCCAAATACTGTCTTCATTAACAGTGCTGATAAACAATAACAGTTTGTCATGTATATTCTGATTGTTCTGAATAATGTAAATGGTAACAGTTTTTATTTGACCTGTCTTCTGTACTCAGGCTCAAGTGTCGGTATTGCAGCTTCCTTTCAGAAATGCTGGATATTTAATATTTTCTGGATGGCAGGCCAAACTAACTGACTGAGTTCCCTAACTGTATCTGAAGTGTATTTTAATAATACCAAAACCTTGTAATGCTTTACATGCCTCCTTAGCCTTGGTTCTCAGGCCTTGTGTTGCATGTGCTTTATTTAACATTCCATTAAGGAACATTCTGTAGCTGGCAGGATTGTATATTTCCCTTGAGAAAAGAACATTCTGTATTTCTGTATTTTCTGCACACTTTATGCTTATTTTTCCTTTCCAATAAACTGTATTTTCTAAAATGTCTGGTACTACATATTTTACCTTTTAGTCTGCAAAATGCCTAACAACTACTTTAAAATGGAGGTCCCTAATCTAACAGTTGCCCCTGAGGTCCCTGATGAAAGTCTACAGGGACTTACTTTTGAAGTTACCTTACATCTGTATTGCTAACTACTGTATACAGCTTTATGCTACCTGACTCTTAATCTGAAAATATTTTTTTAGTTTGGTAAATAAACCTGCAATTTTAATTTTGACCACTGGGTATCACTAGAGCCTTTATGACCTGTTCAGACTGAAGTCTCTTAACTTTATGATTTAATTTCCATATTACCTAAATTCATAGTAATTATCTGGCTTTTAAAACTGATTAGAAACTGCCATACACATTCTTATGTTTGACAGAGTATGAACTGTTAACCCTGCATATTTTTCCCTCTCTGTATGCTGTAATGGTAATTTTTTTTTGTTTTTTTACCTTATGAACTGGCACCTAAGTGCACCATGATGCCTTTTTCTTATAGCAAATAAAACATTTTCCTGTGGTTCACAAATTTAAATCTTTAAACATTTTACTGTTTGTTTTTATTGTATAGCCTGTCAAGCATGATGGCTATTCTCTGAAGACTAATTGAAATCTGCGCTAAAGAGATAACTCTATAACTGGTCTTGAAGCACAATTATCATATACTGTATTAACTTGTGTCTATAAATTTTTATTTAGATTTGCTAATAATGCTACTTACCTTTTTTTAAACTTTTATGTGCTGTAATAGATGTTTGCCTCCTAATTTTGTGTCTGAAATATTGTTTAATGTTTATGAGCTAAAATAGTTTACTAAAACCTATTCTTTCTGTATTTTAAGTCCATACCTTTGCATTGTCTGTTAGTGTCTTTTTAATTTTCTGAGTAATGTACAATAATTATGTAAAGTGCACTGTAATATATAAATATGCACTTTAATCTGTAAACTAGTTAACAAATTAAGCCTGCCCTGTTATGTCTTGAGTGCATTGAATAACTATTACTACCTATTATTTAGATAACTTATCTTAATAGTTTACTAAACTTATGCTTTCTGTATTTCAGGCCTATACCTTTGCATTTTCTGTTAGTGTATTTTTTAACTTTCTGACAAATGTACAATAATTATGTAAAATGTATTGTAATCTGTAAATTAATTAACAAATTAAGCCTACCCTGTTATGCCTGGAGTATACCGAATAACTATTACTACCTATTATTTAGATAACTTATCTTAATAAGCCTGTAATAAATAATTCTGTCACTTTACCCTTAACCAGTGACTGAATAATGCAAAGGATGATGTAGTAGAAATATATGATGTAATAAACCTGTTACAAATAAGTCTGTCACTTAACCCTTAACTAATGACTGAATAGTGTAATTCTGTTACTTTATCCTTAAAAGTAATGAATAATGTGAAGTAACTGAATATTATTTTTATATTCTGAAATTTGTCTGAAATGTACTATACTAAGCATGCATAACTATGACTGTCATATTCTGAATCTTGATTGAAATTTACATTAAAGTGATACATATTTATACTGAACATTTAAAATAACTGTGTATATTCTGGAAACTAAACTAATACTAAAAGAATATCTTTTGCCATTGTTAACTGAACACAGATGAAAGCATAACTGAATGTGCATGTTATATTCTGAAAACCAAACTATTAGTACCTTTTTCTGTCAGTATTATCTGAGCATAGATAAACTGATAACTAGTGCTGTTATACAAGTGTCTGAAAAAATGAGAATATTTTGACAGTGTTACTTAAACACAGATAGAAAATAAACTGAAATCTGTTTTCCTGTCAGTGTTGTCTGAACATAGATAAACTGAAAACTAGTACTGTTGTACAATTGTCTGAAAACATGAGAACATTTTGACAGTGTTACTTGAACACAGATAAACTGAAATATGTTATTGTTAGATTCCGGAGACTGAACTATTAATATCTTTCTATCAGTATGGCTTGAACATAGATAAAAACATAAACTGAAACTAGTACTGTTATATAACTGTCTGAAAGATACATACTTTATTTAACTGATAAACTGAAAACTAGTACTGTTAAATTACCATCTGAAAACATACACACTTGCTTTAACTCATACATTTTAACTTTAAACAAACATTGACGAAATAACTGAAACACATAGACAGTCAACCTCTGCACCACAGCTCTTGCTAAATTTTACTCTGCATTGTCCCAGTCACTGATGAGGTAAAGCCAGTGGTAGTTGGTAACTTCAAATCAAATGGAGGCTTCAGGAGACAAATGAGTGGGTGGGGCCAATGGGAAGGAGTGTGAACAACTAGAAATGGGCAGAGCTATGCTCAAAACCACAAAAACTGGGACTTTACCTAAATACGCTGCCCTGTGTGCCAAACCGTCATTATGAGAGCCCAATCAAGACAAAATGAAGTGTAAAAGAAAAAAATATTTCAATGCATTGGCTACATGACAGCTTACTTAATATCTAGATGGAAACGAAAAGGTTGTGAGGCATGAAAAAATAAATTACTTTTTAAATACATTACTGGAATGCCATTCAAAACAAGCAGCAGTCAACTCAAACCACTTCTCCTTGCTCTGCAGTTCTTATTATAATTTATATTCAGCTTTATAAAAGTACCAAGTAACATGCTGAAAGTAGCAATTTCTGTGATACCCCCACTTGTAAAAATGTTTTTTTATCAAAAAAGACGTGCTGCCTGACAACAACTATCTACTTGTTTCATGGGGAAAGCATGATCAAAGTAAAAAATGAACAGCAAACAAGAAAGAAGGTCAAGATAAATTGCTTAAAGGATTACTGCACAGGTTATGGACCACACATGATAGATTGGCATTCTGTTTAATTTACTGGTAAAGCCTGCAAAGATGACTGCAAGTCTCCAACAAATGTAGTGAGCTTCTGAAAATGCTGTAATCCTGTCCTTTATTACAAATAGTGTCATATGCATTTCAATACCTATGGCTTATACGTTATCTGGTTATGTAAATATTATCTTAATGGCAACAACAAAAAGGCTTTCAATGTTGGTAATCCTTTAACAGTATGCTTATTAAAGCTTACTTGCATCTTACAATCTCAGACAAACTTAGCTGATGGTCATTAAAGCCATACTTAAACACAGAGCAACAGGCAGTGCAAGACATGCATTTTCTGAATAATAATAAGCATAAATCAACAGTATAAAAATATGACAGAAAACCAGAACATTCTGCAAAATCAAGGACAAATGAAAAGCCACTATAGTACTTGTGTCTACCTTAGATGGGGGGATACTTTGCACACTTACATTGCATAACTGCTCCTTGCCTTGCTTGGACACATCCAGAGTCACTACATGGGGGACTGGGTTGCAACAAGCATATCACAATTTGAAATGTCTCTGGCTGACAGTGATGACTGTGACACAATTGTCATAGCTCTCAACTTCAGAGCAAGAAATCTGAACAAAGCCATACATAGAAGTGGGACAAAGGCCCAAAAATAAGGACAATTTTTAAATATTGCTCTTATAAACTTAGAAAGATAATAGAATAGTAGGTCTTGCATTAGTATGAATTTATTGAAGGGTATGAAATCTGAAACTCAAATGTCTGTCATTATTTTCTAACTTCAATCTTTAATGATTTGTCACTAATTTGCCAGAAAACCACAATTTTATGAAAAATGGACCAAAAATGTGATGCAAAATATAAAATAGCCACACAATTCAGTTGGGAACCTGTCAAAGAAGGGACACTTTTAATATCAGTGCAGTGATGGCATTGTTTCCTCACAGCAAGAGGTTCTCCCATTCGATTCTCAGCTGGAGCGCCTTCTGTGTGGAGTCTGCATGTTCTCCCCGCAGTTGAGGGATGTTTGAAAGACATGCATAGAATGGGCATGCCTTCATTAAAGGTTGGGCGTCAATCTGCCACCTCGGCACCCATAAAAAATCTACTGCCAATCATTAGCAGACTGGAGTTCTACTGTGGCGACCCCGAACCGGGAAAAGCCGAAAGAAAAACAACAACTGTTAAGTTGAGCAGCTGACAAAATAAGATAATCTACATGCATTTCTGAAATAAAAGTAATCTATAACTCTGATTATTACAATTATTTCTTAAATGTAAACCCTCCACATTTTCTTCCAAAATTGCCATTTTGTGGAGGGATTATTAGAGGGAGAGCAACATTTTGAGCCAAAGTTGGGGCAGTTGAGAGGTTTAGATATACTTAATTCCATAAAGTTATTTATTTGCACGTAGCTCTAAACCTCTTAATGCAGGAAATCTGGACAAGGCCAAATATATTGGAGGAACATATAAACAGTACTAAAAACTGCTCTTGTATAAACTAAGACAGTTGATAGAATAACAGGTCTTGCTTTAGCATGCATTTTTCTGAAGGTTATGAAGTCTGAAACTCAATGTCTGTCATTATTTAGTGACTTCATTCCTAAATGATTTGCCAGAAAACCACAAATTTTATGAGGAACAAACCAAAAATAAGAAGCAGAAATCTATTAATTCTGTGAAAATCTGGGCAGTTGGGAGTTATAGTTCACCCCGGGCTGTCTTTGAGTTTGGTGCCATTCCCTCCTCATAAAATCATGGGGCCTCCCCCCTGCAGCCATTCCATTGTCCCATTAGTTGGCTATTTCATCCTATTTACCATAAACACTGTAATGTGCATACTGCTTTACTTCTACAATGATATGGATTTCATTTAAAAGTTTTATTTTACATTTTACAGCACAAACACTAATAGACATCTGCTAAACAAAGTAATGCAGTGCCACAATGAAAATAGACTTATCATTAAAACTTCTCTGCCCTTGAAACTCACATTCATTGAAATGGCATTGAAACCCACATTCAAAGAAAATACATCTGGCCAGTGGCAGATAAAGATTAAGTTTTGGCTGTTTTCAAATCATAGGCCCCTTGCACATGAAACATACATGTATTCTTTGATACACCTTCCAGATTGTATTAAATTATATTCCTTGTATAATACAGTATAGTTGTTAGAGAGCGTTTTAAATTTATTGTTTTGAACATTTTTCCAGCAAACAATGAAACAAAATGCATGTACCAATAATGACAAAACTGCCCAATTCAGAACATTCCAATCATAAAAGTCTACTCAAACTTCTACAATCCACCAGTATCAGTAAATATGCAGAATCTCTGCAGAAGTAAAAGTCATCTAAATAATTCCACATTAAAGAGATATGTAAGTAATACCATAGCTATTCTCTCTCCACTCTCCAAAATACTAGAGAGATGCATACACTCTCAGGTCTCACACTACCTCCTTACTAACAACCTCCTTTCCAGTACTCAGCATGGTTTCCAACGAAACCATAGCACCACCACTGCCTTACTCTCCTTTACTAACACTATCCTTCAACATAAAAACAATGGCTATCTCTCCTCTGCTACTTTCCTAGACCTATCTAAAGCATTTGACATGGTCCCACACAAACAACTTATTTCTGTCCTCAATAACCTATCCTTCTCACAATCAGTCACCAACTGGTTTCAGAGTTACCTGTCTGACCGGCAACAATCTGTTGTATGGCAGAATGACATATCTCCCCAACTACCTGTCTCCATAGGGGTTCTCCAAGGATCCATCCTTGGACCCCTACTTTTCTCTGTTTACACCAATAATCTAGCCTCTGCCACCAAACATGGCACACTCATCCAATACGCAGATGACTCAACCATCATCTGCTCAGCCCAGTCCCTACCCAAACTGCAAAAAGTCACACAGGAAGCCTTTTCCTCTGTTGAAACATGGTTATCCGATGCCCAATTAATACTCAACCCAAACAGAAAACTAAACTACTCATCTTCAAACCCACCAAACATACTCAAAACAACTCTCACTTTAACATCACAGCAAAAGACAACACTACTATATACCCAACTGAACACACCAAATTGCTAAGAGTGGAAATAGACAATAAACTAAAATTTGACATTCACATATCCATGACCATAAAAAAAGTCCACAAAAAACTAGGAGCATTATACAGAAATAAACAATTTCTCACCAAAGCGGCAAAGATTTCAATAGCAAATTCCCACCTTATCTCCACCCTACTTAATGCCTCTCCAGTATATACCAACCTAAGGCAATGTGATCTAAACAAGCTAGAGACCTGCTACAACAAAATCGCCAAATTCGCCACAGGGGCATCCTACCGTAGTCACCACTGTCTCTCACTTGCTGAACTGGGCTGGCTTGAACTCCCTCACCTCCTTCAGTGGTATCAACTCTCACTCACTCACAAACTAGTAAACCATCCACTAAATGTCCCATCCCTCCAGAATCTACTCCAACCCTATCGCACCACCAGACCACTAAGATCCAGCAACAAAAATCACTTGCAGATCACTAAAGCCAATAACTCTGCTGGTGAAGCACTATTCTCTTGCGCCATAGCCAAATTATGGAACTCACTCCCACCCACAATTACCTCCGTACCATCATGCACCAACTTCAAAACTTTATTAAAAGCACACCTAAAAACATGCTGGCTATGCCCTTGCACCTTCCACTCTAATATCATCCACCCCATCCAACTACTACCTTTATTTCACCTCCACTAACTACCTTGATAATAGCAAGCTCAGTTGCTCATACGCCTAGTACTTATTATACAGCAGGAACTTCTCATTGTTACATTTGTTAATGCATGTTATGTACTTCACAGATAAAGATTCTAGTTGTCTACTGATGTACTATGTTCTTCATCTGTAAATATGTTGTAAGTAATTTCTATGTTAAATTGTTAATCACTATGTAATCCAATGTAACTACTGTCTGTTTATTTTACTGTGGAGCTTTTCTCCCCGGGCCTCCGCTGAAAATGGACCCACGTCCAGTCAGACACTCCCGGTCAACAAATTTAAATAAATTAAATAAATAAATAAATAAAGTAATGAAGAGGTTGCTGCTAGCAAACAGTGTTATATTTCATTGTTTCATCTACAAATAAAGTGTCTATTAAATGATAAGCTAGTAATATTGGAATAGGGAATGGATGGCAAACTGAAAACAGGTTCATAGTTACTAGGTATCTCTGCCAAAGAGGACATTCTCAGGACTGCAGCATCCACCCACTGTACAAGTACAACAGAGTACAGTATCAGCATTGCATCTACATACTGTGGGAGTAGAACCCACAGCATCCTTCTTTGAAAACAAGTACACTACCTGTTGTGCTATTAACAATGCAAGCTGACTCAGCATAAGCATTACTAAACTTCTCTTCCCCTGAATCTCTTAGCTCCTTGTAAAATCCACTTGACACTCAACTGTATATCTCAACTTTGCAGCACATGAGCACAAGAAATCTGAAAAAATCCAAAATGTATGGGGGGGGGGGACAAAAGCCCAGAAACCAGGGACACATTTTAAACATTGCTTGTATAACCTTGGAAAGTTGCTAGAATAAAATGTTGTGCTACCACCATGCATTTCACTGCCAAGTCTTGAACCCAGGACCTTGTGCCCTACAGTCAGAGCAACATACCACCATGCCAAATCAGCTGTTTCTTGAAAGACAGGAAGACTGAAACTTAAATGGCTATCATTTAGTGAATTCAGTTCTCATCATAGCTGTCAGCCTCTTAGCACAAAACACCTGGACAAAGCCAATAATGGGGGAATACAGCACCCAAACATATTCCGTGAATTCAGTTCTCACCATAGCTCTCAACCTCTTAGCTCAAAAAAATTGCGCAAAGCCAATAATGCCCCCAAAATAGGGACAAATTTCAAATATTAATCTTATAAACTTAGAAAATTGCTAGAATAAAGTGTTTTGTGTTGCCATGTACTTTCTGAAAAATATAAAGTCTGCAATTCACGTCTTAAAATCCAGAAAACCACAGATTTTATGAGGAACAGAACAAAACTATGAGGCAAAAATCTGAATGCTTTTCACAAGTGGTGGTGGGTAGGGAATTCAGGTTCTTGCTACCTGTATCCAAGTTGAGAGTTTTGTTTCTGGCCGAGCATGCATGCGTGCATTCTGGAATGCTGAGAACAGACTGCAGACCTTGCAGTCCGATCCCCTTTCAGTCTATGTGGCTGTAATTGCTTAGACTTCTGGGGCATCTGTAAGACTGGTGCCTTCTTCCAAATCAAGACTGGTGACAGAGCAGTCCGGATTCGAGTTTCTACTCACACATGCATGAGTTTTGGGATTTTTTTATTTTTAGTTTTGAGCTGGGGGTGGTACAGTCCAATAGGATGAGCTGCCACTGGGTAAAGGAAGGCTTGTTTTAATGTCAAAGTGTCATTTTTATAGTTAGGCCTTTTAAACCTCTTCTTTTCATTTCTTGTCCATAGCTGGGTAGCTAACATTCTTGACTATATTTAGTATCAGGTCCTTAAAATAACATTTGCATCTTTAAAAATTATAAACTGATAGTATTGCTTATTGCCCTGACCTTATTTACATTTTTCTGCATGAAATAAACATTTGTAGCATAACAATTATAAACTGATAGCATTGCTTATTGTGCTGACTTTATTTACATTTTTCTGTATGAAATAAACATTTGCTGCTAATAAACTTTTGCAAGCCTATAAGCAAACTGATAACCTCAAATGAAACTAAAGTAGTAATGTACCGCTGTGGCATTCCTGCACCTATATAAAATTAATTTTAACTGTTGAACTTTTTATATTTTTCTCATGACTCTTAGATTTTAACATACTGTTCTGTGAGTGAAACTCCACCCACTGTCTCATCATAACCGTTTCCTTAGCTGACGTCATTTATCTTTTCAGTACTACTGAATGCTGCAAGAATTAATCATCACTGTCTACAATTTTCTTGGCTAAATAGTAAAAACTGTAACTGCATTATGGCACTGCGGTGGTGGTGCTGCAGTAGCATTGTGGCCTTACAGTAAAGCGCTCTCCTGTTCGATTCTCAGCTAGAGCGTCTTCTGTGTAGAGACATGCATGAATGGGTGTACCTTAGTTGAAGGTTGTGCATCAGAGCTGGCAATTCGACACGTAAAAATCTACTGCCAATCATTAGCGGACCAGAGTTCCGCTGTGGCGACCCCTAACCGGGAAAAGCCGAAAGACACAACATAGTGCATTATGGCATAAAGTACTGTCTTTAATTCAGCTTGCTATGCTGACTGTAATCTGATCTGATGTGCTTAGTTAACTGCCATTTCTGTATGAAATATATACAATTTTAAACTGATTACATAAATATATTTATTCTGAAATTGAGTATAAATTGATGCCTGAGTTCATAGAACACGTAGTTGAAGGAAATACATGTAGTCTGACTGCTGATGCAAGGTTGCTATGGGGTTTTGGGAGTTACTTTAACTGTTTTACCCCATTTATAGTGGCTTGCCATTGTAAGAATTGATTGAGATTGTAATATACTGTAATTAACTGGAACTGGAAACAACTGAAATAAGACTGGAATGAACGTCTTTATCTGTTTATTACCTAAGCTCGTGCTGAACAGGTGCCAGTTTCTCCTTTATGGGCCAAGTCTTGCATACTTTTCAGAATGAATTCTCCAAACACTGTAATTTATTTTTTGAGGCTTTATTAGATGTTCACAATATCCGAATACTGTCTTCATTAACAGTGCTGATAAACAATAACAGTCTATCACGTATATTCTGATTGTCCTGAATAATGTAAATGGTAAAGGTCTTTATTTGACCTGTCTTCTGTACTTAGACTTGAGTGTCAGTATTGTAGCTTCCTTTCTGAAAAGCTGGATATTTAATCTTTTCTGTATGACAGGCTGAACTAACTGACTGACTTCCCTAACTGTATCTGAAGTATATTTTAATAATACCAAAACCCTGTAATGTTTTACATGCCTCCTTAGCCTTGGTTCTCAGGCCTTGCCTTGCATGTACTTTAACATTCCATTAAGGAATATTCTGTAGCTGGCAAGATTGTATCCTTCCCTTGAGAAAAGAACATTCTGTATTTTCTGCACATTTTATGCTTGTCTTTGCTTTCTAATAAACTGTATTTTCTAAAATGTCTGACATTACATATTTTACCTTTTAGTATGCATAATGCCTAATAACTACTTTAAAATTGAGGTCCCTAATCTAACAGATCTCAGCAACTCGAACAAATCAGTGTGACATACAAAGTTTCACATGGTCATGGTTCAGTTCATTCTGCCCTTTTTGTGCAAGGATGGCTGGATGTGCTCGATAGACTTTCAGGATGTGTACCATTACATAAAAAAGAACAGACAATCTGGAATGAATCTACACTTCTGGCTGGGAGCCAGTCATTTCCAGTTCAGCAAACTGCCCTTTGGCCTCACCACAGCCCCCAGGGTGTTCACCACATGCATTGCTGTGGTTGCAGCTCACTTGAGACTGCAGGGATTCTGAATGTTTCTGTACTTGGATGACTGGCTCATTACCACCCTGACCAGACATCTATTAATAAGAGCATGATATCAGCTACTCCAGACTTGCTCCCATATGTGGATAACCATAAATTACAAATTTCATTTAGAACCATTTCAGACACTGGAATTCATAGGAGCAAATTTCAACATGGTATCAGTGAAGGCTTTTCTTCCTTTCTCAGTAGTAAAAACTATGAGATTCCAAGTCAGAAGAATAATTCACAGTACTACACTTTCAGCCAGATTGATTCTACAAGCCTTGGGATCAGTGTTGCCAGCTATAGTTCTAGTACCTCCAGCAAGATTTCACATGATAATTCTTCAATGGATGTTAGCAACACAGTGGTGTATTTTTTACCAACATGTCAGCCCAAATAAAAATCACTCAGGCATGCAAGAGATACCTTTGGTGATGGATTCAACCAGATGATGTTTTACAATGTTGTCCTTTCATTCTCTCTCAGCCCAAGACCATAGTCACCATGGATGCATCCCAGATTGGGTGGGGGGACACTTCCTTGGGAAAACAGTCTAAGGCACTTGGTCCCCCAAAGAGGCCAACATGCATATCAATGTCCTGGAAATAAGAGCAGTACTCTTAGCATTGCAGGCCTTGCAAGTCTCTCTCCCTTTTGGGATAATTGTGATTCAGACAGACTGTCAGTAGTTTGGTACATCAACAAACAAGGAGGAACCAGGTCTTACCCCTTGTGTTAAGAAGTCTTCAGAGTGTGGCAGTGGGTGATCTCATTCACCTGTTTTTTGATAGTAATGCACATTCTGGGGAAGTCCAACATGATAGCAGTCAGAATGAGCAGGTCCATTCTGCTACCTCACAAATGGTCTCTTAATATGAAGGTGGCAGAAATTATTTTTCACCAATGGGGCCAGCCTTGCTTTGATCTCTTTGCATCTCCTCTAAACAACAAGTGCAGCAGCTTCTTTGCCCTAATCCACCCACCAGGGGAAACACCATGGGAAGCTCAACTACACAATTGGTCCCCAGGTCTCCTCTATGCATGTCCTCCAACTCCCTTGATCCACAAATTTCTGCAGAAAGCTTTCTGGTTGAAGAGCAAAGTCATCCTCATTGCACCTTACTGGCCTCAACAGATTTGGTTCTCCTTTCTTTGGCCTCATCTGATTTACTCTCCTTGGATTCTGGATCTGATTCCAGATCTTCTGTCTCATCCAACAGGCATGCTTCACCCAGATAGCTCAAACCTAAAGTTAAGAGCATGGTTTCTCCCCTTCTTTTAATAGCCCAACAATCTATGCTCTCGTCCCCTGTCCATCATATACTTTTATCTTCCCATAAAGCTTCTACAAGAAACCTTTATAGAAGTAAATGGAAGAGGTTTGCTTTGGGTGCATCAGAAACATATTGACCCCTTTTCAGCCATGGTACAAAGTGTCCTTGAATTTTTGACAATTTTCGATGAAGGAGCTAGCTCCTCAACCATTAGAATTCAATTAGCAGCCATGTCTAATTTTCACACTGGATATGAGAATTCCACCCTGGCTTCATCTAAATTTTGTAAGGCCTTCTTGAGAGGTGCCCATCTTCTGAGACCTCCTTATAAAGATCCAGCTCCTCCATGGGACTTAAATTTGGTACTGCAGGCCTTGATTCATTACTCCTTTGAACTAGCAGTGAAATGTGATTTAAAGTTTCTGACCAGGAAGACTATCTTTTTGGTAATAATCACCTCTGCTAGAAGGATTTCAGAGCTTCAAGCATTGTCTCCTAAATCTCCTCACTTAATTTTTCACAGGGAATGGGTAACATGAATCAATCCTTCTTTTCTTCCTAAGGTGGTGTTAGAATATAACATCAACCATCAATTAATTTGCCATTTTCTTTCCTAAATTTGCAAACAAAGGTGAATATATGTTGCACTTATTGGATGTTCACAGACAATTACATATTTACTTACACAGAACAAAAGAAATTAGAAAGAGAGATAAATTGTTTCCTTTTCAGATTTTAAATTGGGTAAATCAGTTGCAAAGGTAACTTTAGCCATATGGCTGATGGATTGTATATCATTTGTCTACAACAAGTTGGGTCTGTCTTTACCAAAACCTTTAATAGCACATTCAGCTAGGTCCATGGTAACTTCTTCAGTGTTTCTAACTAGGGCTTCCATGTATGACATATGTGTGTCTAGAACTTGGGCCAATCCTCAAACCTTTATTACTCATTATAAACTGAATCTAGTCTTGAGAGGAAGAGTACATTTGGCTCAACTGTGCTCAGGAATATCTTTCCTTAGAGTCCATCAGGGATTTTAGGTAGGTGGGACTCTGTCCCAACCGTTAAGGAATGATTGAAAATTGACATCAGATAAAAACGTTATGTACTCACCATAACATTCCAACTCTGTTGCCCATTTTCATTCTTCATCAACTCCACTCCCACCCCCACCCCCAACCTTATTAACAATTGCTCTCTGGAAGAACAAAAACTTATAAGGAAACCACTGTTCCTTAAGTTGATAATGGCTTCTTCTACCAGGGATAGTATGATAATATTTCTTACATTATGTAAACCAGGAAACAAGATCTGAGGTATATAAGGGGTTGCTGCATTATGGGTAAGGGAGAAGCTCTAGAGCTTTTTTGGCCTGGAGCTAAAATAACATCTGAGTCAGATTCCAGGGATGGATCAGATCCCAACTGTTGAGGAAGAAGGAAAGTGGACAACACAGATGGAGGATTATGGTGAGTACATAACCTCTTTATATAAGCTAGATAAAGTTTTAACTGTCAATTACTGAGGTATAAAAGGAGGGAGACTGGAGGTCTAATATCGGGAACTTAGTTCCTCAACTTGACGATCTTCTGAAGAAAGACAGTGGAAGTGTGGATAGCCCAGTCTGGGGCTATCCTAATTGAAGTACTTGTTTATACAGCTGGAAGCAGACTTTCTTTTTTAAAAGAAATCTGTATTGTGGAGTGGCTGTGTGGATTGAACACTGTTCATGACAGGTAACTAAAGGTACTGTGTCTGCTTTGTTACAAACCCAAGAAGGTTGTTATTTTGTTTTGATGAACTATGTGAATTACTGAATAAACATGTGTTTTATGTAAACCCTGACTTTGGTGTCTCCTTCGACTTGTTTTATATACATATATATATATATATATATATATATATATATATATATATATATATATATGAGTATATCAGAGCATATAATATATAAATATATCTTAAAGTATTAGCATTGATTTTTTTAAGAAAGTGACTAGTGTATAAAACAAACTTAAATGATTATTACTTTGATTTAATTGATGTTATATAAATACATAGCCATTCTTGAAAATTAAATTTAGCAACAGCTAATTTAAGCATATTTATATGTATTATGTAAATCATCATTTTAAAAAGAATTTTTATGGAATCTAAATCACTGATGTCTCACCAAATGTTCAGGTAAAATATCATTCTATGAAAGTTTCCATTCTTCAGCAAATACCAAGGTTACTGATTTTGCTTTTCTAGGTTAGAAATGGATCAAGCTGTACATATACTCACCAATTAAATTAAATAGGAGGGGGTATGGAATTCTTGAATTCTTGTGCTTTGCACAAGTCCCAACTCCAAGCTTGCTTGAGGAATAAACATAAATATGGAAGAGCTCCATTCCTGTAGTGTCCCCTATACTCAGCAGTCTCTCTCTCTTTCTTACAGAATGCTACAGCAAATACCTTTAGGTGATTTGCACTAGATGTAAATATGTAATTCACGAACATCCCTGTTCTTGGAGTCATTTGGAGTACTCTAGGAAAATCTGAAATACAGGTTTTCTGCCAGCTCACTACAATCAGTAGATATTTCCCACCAGCCTACTAATGCATGTGACTTCTTCTGTCCCCACAACCTACCATGGACACAAATAACTGTATGTAAATGACAGATAAACTATATTAGTAGCAGGTTTGGCTGTAGGGACAAAATGTCAGGATAATCCTATCTGGCTTTCTGCCTAATCACGGTAATATCACTTGGGGCTTCCATACCAGTAAGTGTATGGCTGCTTATACTGGAGCAAAGAGATACATGAGTGCCATGTTCCTGGAATGATGTGGGCAGAGCAGGATCATGGTCAAGTGGGACCCTAGTCTGGGTAATGGATCAGGGCCCTGCCACAGCCATTCCAGTGTACTACTACTTGGATATTTCTCTTCAGTTACAATAAACACTGTTGAAACCTGTAAGTGTATATATTATTTTCTTCTTTACTTCAACAATGATTAGAGATATTTATAACTTTTATATCAAATTTTATAGCTCAAACACTGATAGCCAGTTGCTAAACAAAGCTATACAATCTCACAATGAAAACAGATTTAAAATGAACAGTAAGCTTCTTTGACCTTGAAACTCACATTCATTGAAATGACATTGAAACCCACATTCAAAGAAAATGCATCTGTCCATTGGCAGATTGTTTACCTTTGGGCTGTTTTCAACCCATAGGCCCCTTGCACACATTTTTGGACCCCACATATATGCATGTGTTCTTTGATGAACCATCCTGATTGTATTAAATTATATTCTTGTATAATACAGTATCACTTGTTTGAGTGTGTTTTAAATTTGTAAGCTTGAACATTTTTTCCAGTAAGCAATTAAACAAAACATATGCACCAATAAGGACAAAACCACCATTAAAGAACATTTTAACCATAAAAGGCTACTCAAACATCTGTCATTATAATCCACCAATATCAGTCAATATACACAATATTTGCAGAAGGAAACGTTATCTAAATAATTCCACATTGATGACATCTATAATTAGTGAAGAGGATGCTGCTGGCAAACAACTTTACATTTCAGTGTTTCAAGTACAAATTCAGTATTTGCTGTCCTTGAAGAATAAACTGCCCATGTTACATTAAAACAATTAGTAAGCTGGTCTTACTGCAATAGGGAATGGCTGTCAAACTAGTAACAGGTTCATAATTACTGTTCATCTCATCCAAAGAAGAACACACTCAGGAGTGCAGCACCCCCCTTAAAGGATACACTGCAATATCACCACTCCATTTTTGGTGTGGGAGTAGAACCCATTCCACACTAAAAGCAAGTATGCTACTTGTTGTGCTACTAACACTGCTTTTAAATGTTATAGCACAAACATTGATGATGGCCATTTACCTAACAAAACAGTTACACATTGAAAACAGAGTTAGCATGAGCAACAGTAAACTTTTCTTCCCTTGAATGTCAACATTCCTTGAAAATGCACACAAAGTCAGTGAAGCACAGAAAGGCAGTATTCTGTAAAAATGCACAGAAGTTCAGCATTCCTTGACAATGCACAGAAGCTCAACAGTCTTTGAAAATACACAGAAGCTTAACATTTTTTTAAAATGCACAGAGGCTTAGTTGTTCAGTAGTTGATGTAGAGGATTCAGCCTCTAGAGTCATTTTGGAGGTACTGGGTTTGAATGAGTTAACCAACCTGCCATTCCCAGTGGTGGCTGGTGACTTCAAATCAAAGGGGGGCTGCAGGAGACAGCTAAAGGGGTGCAGCCAACTAGAAAGGGGAGGAGGTATGCTCAAAACCACAAAAACTAACTAAATACACTGCCCTGGGTGCCAAACCGTCATTATGAGAGTCCAATCAAGACAAAATGAAGTGCTGAAGAATAAAAATATTTCAGTGCATTGGCTGCATGACAGCTTACTTAATATCTAGATGGAAACAAAAATGTTGTGAGGCATTAAAAAATAAATTACTTTTTAAATACATTAATGGAATGCCAGTCAAAATCAAGTATAAGAAAAACAAGCAGCACTCAACTCAAACCACTACTTGCACTGCAGTTCTAATTATAATTTATATTCAGCTTTATTAAAGTACCAAGTAACATGCTGAAAGTAGAAATCTCTGATGCCCCCACTTGTAAAAATGTTTCTTATCCAGAAAAAGACCTGCTGCCTGACAACTATCTACTTGTTTCATGGGGAAACATGATCAAAGTAAAAAATGAAAAGCAAACAAGAAATAAGCTCAAGATACATTGCTTAAAAGGATTACTGTACAGGTTATGGACCACACGATTGGCATTCTGTTTAGTTTACGGGTAAAGCCTGCAGAGATGACTGGAAGTCTCCAAGTGTAATGAGCTTCTTAAAATAATGTAATCCTGTCCTTTATTACAAATACTATTATATGCATTTCAATCCCCAAGGCCTATACATTATCTAGTTAAGTATTCTCTACATGGCAACAACAGAAAGGCTTTCAATGTTGGCAATTCTTTAACAGTATGCTTATTAAAGCTTACTTGCATCTTACAATCTCAGCCAAGCTTACCTGATGATGGTCATTAAAGTATTGCTACTTAAACACAGAGCAACAGGCACTTTGAGTAATAAGCATAAATCAACAGTACAAAAAATATGACAGAAACCAGACCACTCTGCAAAAATCAAGGACAGATGAAAAGCCACTCTAGCACTTGTGTCTACCTTGGATGGGCGGGGGGGGGGGATACCCTGCACATTTACACTGCATAACTACTCCTTGCCTGGCTTTGACACATCCAGAGTCACTACATGGGGGAGTGGGGTGCAACAAGTATGTCACAATTTGAAATGTCTCTGGCTGACTGTGATGGCCCTGACACATTTGTCATAACTCTCAACCTCAGAGCAAGGAATCTGGACAAAGCATACAAAGAAGTGAGACAAAGCCCCAAAAATAAGGACATTTTTTTTAAAATATTGCTCTTATAAACTTAGAAAGATAATAGAATAGGTCTTGCATTAGTATGAATTTTCTGAATGGTATGAAATCTGAAACTCAAATGTCTGTCATTATTTTCTAACTTCAGTCTTTAATGATTTGTCACTAATTTGCCAAAAAACCCCACAATTTTATGAAAAATGAACCAAAAATGTGATGTAAAAATATAAAATAGCCACACAATACAGCTGGGAACCTGTCAAAGAAGGGACACTTTAATATTAGTGCTGTTAACTTGAGTAGCTGACAAAATAAAAGAATCTACATGCATTTCTGAAATAAAAGTAATCTATAACTCTGATTATTACAGTTATTTCTTAATTGTAAACCCTCCATGTTTTCTTCCAAAATTGCTATTTTGTGGAGGGATTATTAGGGGAAGAGCAACATTTTGAGCCAAAATAAGGGACAGTCGAGAGGTTTGGCTATGCCTAATTCTATAAAGCAATTTATTTGCATGTACCTCTCAACCTGTTAATGCAATAAATCTGGACAAGGCCAAATATATTGGGGGAACATATAAACAGTATAAAAATTGCTCTTGTATAAACTGAGACAGTTGATAGAACAACAGGTCTTACTTTAGCATGCATTTTTCTGAAGGTTATGAAGTCTGAAACGCAGTGTGTCATTATTTAATGACTTAATGATTTTGCCAGAAAACCACAAATTTTATGAGGAACAAACCAAAAATAAGAAGCAAAAAATCTATTCATTCTTTGAAAATCTGGACAGTTGGGAGGTATAGTTCAGCTGGGGCTGTCTTAAAGTTTGCCGCCCTTCCCCCTCACAAAACCATGGTCGAATGGAGCCTCCCCCTGCAGCCATTACAATGATCCATTACTTGGCTATTTCACTCCATTTACCATAAACACTAATGTGCATACTGATTTACTTCTATGATGATTTGGACTTCATTTGAAAGTTTTATTTTGCATTTTACAGCACAAACACTAAGACATCTGCTAAACAAACTTAGCAGTAAAACTTCTCTGCCCTTGAAACTCACATTCATTGAAACAGCATTGAAACCTACATTCAAAGAAAATACATTTTATCCATGGCAGATAAAGATTAATTCTGGGCTGTTTTCAAATCATAGGCCCCTTGCATATGAAACATACATGTGCTCTTTGATACACCTTCCTATTGTTTTGAACATTTTTCCAGTAAACAATGAAACAAAATGCATGCACCAATAATGACAAAACTGCCCAGTTCAGAACATTTCCGTCATAAGTCTACTCAAACTTCTACAGTCCATCATTATCAGTAAATATGCACAATTCTACAGTCTGCCATTATCAGTAAATATGCACAATTCTACAGTCCACCATTATCAGTAAATATGCACAGTCTCTGAAGTAAAAAAGTCATCTAAATAATTCCACATTAAATAAATCTGTAACTAATGAAGAGTTTGCTGCTAGCAAACACCTTTACATTTCATGGTTTCATTGAAAAATAAAGTGTCTGATGCCCCTGAGGAATAAATTGCCTATATTACATTAAAAATGATAAGCTAGTAATATTGCAATAGGAAATGGATAGCAAACTGATAACAGGCTCATAGCTAGTATCTTAAATTTTTAAGTACGGCAGCATTCACCCTTTGTAGGAATAGAACCAACAGCCTTCTGCATCAAAAGCAAGTACACAAACTGTTGTGTTGTGCTATTATTAACAATGCAAGCTGACTTAGCATAAGCAGCACTAAACCTCTCTTCCCCTGCAGCTCTCAGCTCCTTGTAAAATCTATTCAATACTCAACTGCATCTCAACATCACAGCACAAGAAATCTGGAAAAAGCCAAATTTATTGGGGGGGGGGGTCAAGAGGCTAAAAACCAGGGACACATTAAACATTGCTTGTATAATCTTGGAAAGTTGCTAGAATAAAATGCTGTGTTACCACCATACATTTTACTGCCAAGGTCCCTGTGCAAAAGAGTCAGAACAACATACCACTATGCCAAATCAGCTGCTTTGTGAAAGAAAAATGCTGTTACCACCATACATTGTACTACCAATGTCCCTGTGCAAAACAGTCAGAGCAACATACCACTATGCCAAATCACCTGCTTTGTGAAAGAAAAATGCTGCGTTACCACCATACATTTTACTGCCAAGGTCCCTGTGCAAAACAGTCAGAGCAAAATACCACTACATCAAATCGGCTGCTTTGTGAAAGAGAGGAAGACTAAAACTTAAATCACTATCATTTAATGAATTCAGTTCTCACCATAGCAGTCAACCTCTTAGCAAAAAACACCTGGACAAACCCAGTAATGAGGGAATACAGCCCTCAAACATATTCAGTGAATTAAGTTCTTGTCATAGCTGTCAACCTTAGCACAAAAAAACTGACAAAGCCAATAATGGGGTAATACAGTCCCAAAAATAAGGACAAATTTCAAATATTCATCTTAGAAAATTGCTAAAATAAAAGGTTGTGTAAAAGGTTGTGTTACTATGCATTTTCTGAAGAATATGAAGTCTGAAATTCAATGTCAGTTTTACTTCTGACAAAACAAAAACAATTTTCAGCAGAGGCCCAGGGAGAAATACTGCAGACACATGTCTTTGTAAAATGGCAGGACACCAGAGCAAATCCACACAAACACAGGGATGAGATGCAGACTCCACACAGAAGGAACCCCAGCCAAGAATCAAACCAGAAAACCTATAGCTGCAAGGCAACAATGCTACCACTGCACCATCAAATACGCAAGGAATTAAACATTCAGAAACCTGAAGTCTGAAATTCAAATGCCTGTCAATTTTATTTAACATTTGTTAATCAGGACAATCTGACTTGGAACAAAAAACAATTTTCAGCAGAGGCCCAGGAAGAAATAATGCAGACATGTCTTTGTAACACGGGAGGACACAAAAGCAAACCCACACAAACACAGGGAGAAAATGCAGACCCCACACAGAAGGCACCCCAGCCAAGAATCAAACCTGAGAACCTGCAGCTGTGAGGCAACAAGCTACCACTGCGCCATCAAATATCAAGCATTGCAGTATTTAGAAACCACAGATATTAGGAGGAACAGATCAGATCACATATGAGGCACACACACACACACACACACACACACACACACACACACACACACACACACACACACACACACACACACAGCCCTTCACTTACCGAACAGCAAGCCACAGACTGACTGATCCAAAAGCCCAGCGACCGGACTGATCCACGAGACCAAGCCCAGTGACCACCCGAACAAGCAAGCAACCGAACAAACACACCGATCCACAAAACCTGCAATCCAAACACCTACCCAAAGCCCGCACACTGAAAATGTCCCACGAGAGCAGCTCAGTCCTCCTCATTGGTCCTGACTGCGGCTGAAGCAGTCCAGAGCTCCTCTCTTCTGTGCGGTCATCACCGCACAGATTCCTGAAACCTCACAGCAATGATTGCTGGGTACCTCTGTGTCCATATCAGGACTGCTGGTAAAGGCAGTCTTTGTTTTTATGTTTTACAGATTTTTTTTTTTTGTTATTTTCTAGGTGGGAGGGCTGCAGTCCGGCAGTCCGATAGGACGAGCCGCCCCTGGCCATTCCTAACTGAGACACACACACACACACACACACACACACACACACACACACACACACACACACACACACACACCTAACCTGTTAATTCATGAGTCCTCCATGTTAGTCTGAAACAGTATCCAAATCAATGTTTTAAATCATGTGCTCCATTTCAGTTTAAATGCACATGCAATGTCCTGCAGACACTACTAAAGATGCACTCTGTGTGCATCCTTAAAGAAGAAGTGTAACACACACAGAGTGCATTTTTAAAGAAGAAATATAAGTATTTGTGGAAACTATCTGGCCAGTGCGCCCTAGTTGACTGCTTAGGTCACATAGTGCTGGATCCAGCTCTGGGTGTGGGTGTAAATAAGTAGTGCAGAAGAGCACAAGAGAAATGATCCTGCATACTAATTATGCCTGGAATATACACCACCACTAAATGGGGAACTAGATTGATTAATAAAAACAGTGTATTCAGCCACATATTATGGAGAATGGACCCCAGAGAGACAGATGTTGCAACTTCTCTGTATAGATAATTCATAATGCCACATACAGTGTGACAGAAGCAGTTCTGGAGGTTATTTCCAATGAATGCTACAGGTTGCATGCAAGAGTCCTGATGAGGCTAACAAAACATTTTGTAAGTGCTAAGAAAGTAAGATTATGAGGGTAGACTTAAAACCCTGAACTTATATTGCAAGTAGTTATAGTCAGGACATGATGTGAGGTCACTGGACCCCACAGAGTAAATGGGGTGGGGTAGCTATAGAAGAAAGAGCTGGAGTGGCACTAGTAGCATGACTTGTGTATAGAAGGCCCAAGGTTCCTAACGGAAATAAGCTAAACTGTTTTATGAATGGAACTGTGGAACCATCGTTCTCACTGCTGCATTATATTGGTCAAAGTAAAGTAAAAGAAAGGGTTAACAAGTCAGAGTAGGTAAAACTGAGAAAAGACAGCCGCCTAAAACTGGTAAAAACAGGCACAGCAGGAAACCATAAAAGCCGGTAAAAAATAAACAAGTACTGTCACACCAATACGGAATAAAATAAAGAAAAAAAACTTTAATGTGAGCGCTTTCGGCAAGCACATTAACTTGCCTTCTTCAGACAAACAGTTGTAAAACAGTTTTGGTTCTCCTTATATACTATTAAGCTAAGTAAGTTGATGAGTCAGCCTACTTAACAAGCAAGAAATCTTTAAAGACAGCTG
Organism: Protopterus annectens; assembly: GCF_019279795.1. Taxonomy (NCBI): domain Eukaryota; kingdom Metazoa; phylum Chordata; order Ceratodontiformes; family Protopteridae; genus Protopterus; species Protopterus annectens. Next base: position 175,394,421 of record NC_056745.1, on the reverse strand, counting down.
CCTAACTGAGGAGATTATACACATTCTCCCTTTCTTGTTTAGGTCTCATGCTTGGGTGGCAATGCATGTTTTATTGCAGAGAAGGAGACAACATGCACATTGTAGTGGCACATTATCATGTTGCAGGTACTATGATTGCTTAACTGAGACTACAGCAGTACATTCCATGTCTGACCAGCTTAAGAATCTACTTAAATGTACCGCTGAAGGATGTCTGCTTCATTCTGATAATATGATCAGTACAGCATACAGCCTTTAACTTGACACCTATATGAAGGAAGTGCTGTTGTTTGAGAACAGTTAACTTTGGAGGAAGGATCTACAAATTACACAGATATTTATTGCCCCATACTTTTGCTGTTTTGCATAATTACTTTCTGCTCTTGGTTTTAATGCATTTACCCTATTCTTCCTGGCACACATAATAAATATTGTTTCTATGGAGATAATAATTTGCGTAAGTAGCTGCATTGTTGCAGAATGTGGCATGTACTGAAAGAAACAGCATGATCAGAATTTAGAAGATAGCATTCCACTAAATGATTTCTGAATTACCTTACTGATTCTTATGCAGACCAGAATATAAAGTTGAGCATACAGCTTTTAACTATTGATAAGCACACACCACAGACTTGCTTTGAGTTATTGCTGGCTGTATATTCATGTGTCTGTATATGTAACTAGGGGAATTTCCATAGAAAGAACATGTGTATGAGGTTTGCACAACAGCAGTCCATCTTTGAGGAAGATACGTTTGCAGCTGTAGGAAAACTAAGTTATACTTACTCATGCCATCTAGCCTGACCTGTCCAAAATCAGAGTCCCCTGCATGTGAGTAACATGTATCAGCTTTGTCTTCACCTGCAGCTCACTGCTTCGGGTATCTTATAATATCATGATCCATGCTCACTGCTTCAGGTATCTTATAATATCATGATCCATGCTCACTGCTTCATGTTCTTAAACGTTGTTTCAGATATATAAAAATATTTAGTTGCTATTGTGACAATTTATTTATATTCTATGTATTCACTGCTGCTGCATCGATTTGAAGTGTTTTTTAAGGCTGATATTAATTGGTTTTGTTAATTATAATGTTTAATTGTTTAATTAGCAATTGCTTATAGTAATTTGTATAAATTTGGAGCAGTTGCGTTTTTTCACTGACTCTGATGATGCCATTTTTTGGCGAAAGCGCTTAGTCAGTGGATTGTTTGTAATAAATTTCCACTTATGTGTTTTTGACACGTCCTTGCTTGATTCCTTGGTGTTCTGGTGAGCTGTGGTTGTTGTGTTTGTGGTTTGTGACTTCGTGCCCTGTATTGGGATTTTTATCGTAATTTTTGATCTTATAATATTGTGATCCATGCTCACTGCTTCAGGTATCTTATAATATCATGATCCATGCTCACTGCTTCAGGTATCTTATAATATCATGATCCATGCGCACTGCTTCAGGTATCTTAAAATATCATGATCCATGCTCACTGCTTCAGGTATCTTATAATATTGTGATCCATGCTCACTGCTTCAGGTATCTTATAATATCATTATCCATGCTCACTGCTTCAGGTATCTTATAATATCATGATCCATGCGCACTGCTTCACGTATCTTATAATATCCTGATCCATGCTCACTGCTTCAGGTATCTTATAATATCATGATCCATGCTTACTGCTTCAGGTATCTTATAATATCATGATCCATGTGCACTGCTTCACATATCTTATAATATCATGATCCATGCTCACTGCTTCAGGTATCTTATAATATCCTGATCCATGCTCACTGCTTCAGGTATCTTATAATATCATGATCCATGCTCACTGCTTCAGGTATCTTATAATATCGTGATCCATGCTCACTGCTTCAGGTATCTTATAATACCGTGATCCATGCTCACTGCTTCAGGTATCTTATAATATTGTGATCCATGCTCACTGCTTCAGGTATCTTATAATATCGTGATCCATGCTCACTGCTTCAGGTATCTTATAATATCATGATCCATGCTCACTGCTTCAGGTATCTTATAATATCATGATCCATGCTCACTGCTTCAGGTATCTTATAATATCGTGATCCATGCTCACTGCTTCAGGTGTCTTAAAATATCATGATCCATACTCACTGCTTCAGGTATCTTATAATATCATGATCCATGCTCACTGCTTCAGGTATCTTATAATATCGTGATCCATGCTCACTGCTTCAGGTATCTTATAATATCGTGATCCATGCTTACTGCTTCAGGTATCTTATAATATCGTGATCCATGCTCACTGCTTCTGGTGTCTTATAATATCGTGATCCATACTCACTGCTTCGTGTATCTTATAATATCCTGATCCATGCCCACTGCTTCAGGTATCTTATAATATCGTGATCCATGCTCACTGCTTCAGGTATCTTATACTATTGTGAGCCATGCTCACTGCTTCAGGTATCTTATAATATCATGATCCATGCTCACTGCTTCAGGTATCTTATAATATCATGATCCATGCTCACTGCTTCAGGTAGCTTATAATATTGTGATCCATGCTCACTGCTTCAGGTATCTTATAATATCATGATCTATGCTCACTGTTTTAGATATCTTATAATATCATGATCCATGCTCACTGCTTCTTCAGGTATCTTATAATGTCATGATCCATGCTCATTGCTTCAGGTATCTTATAATATCATGATCCATGCTCACTGCTTTAGGTATATTATAATATCATGATCCATGCTCACTGCTTCAGGTATCTTATAATATCATGATCCATGCTCACTGCTTCAGGTATCTTATAATATCATGATCCATGCTCACTGCTTCAGGTATCTTATAATATCACTTGCTGCTCACTGCTTCAGGTATCTTATAATATGTCCTACTGCTCACTGCTTCAGGTATCTTATAATACCATGATCCATGCTCACTGCTTCAGGTATCTTATAATGTCATGATCCATGCTCACTGCTTCAGGTATCTTATAATATCATGATCCATGCTCACTGCTTCAGGTATCTTATAATATCATGATCCATGCCCACTGCTTCAGGTATCTTATAATATTGTGATCCATGCTCACTGCTTCAGGTATCTCATAATATCATGATCCATGCCCACTGCTTCAGGTATCTTATAATATTGTGATCCATGCTCACTGCTTCAGGTATCTTATAATATCATGATCCATGCTCACTGCTTCAGGTATCTTATAATATCGTGATCCATGCTCACTGCTTCAGGTATCTTATAATATCATGATCCATGCTCATTGCTTCAGGTATCTTATAATATCATGATCCATGCTCACTGCTTCAGGTATCTTATAATATCGTGATCCATGCTCACTGCTTCTGGTGTCTTATAATATCGTGATCCATACTCACTGCTTCGGGTATCTTATAATATCATGATCCATGCCCACTGCTTCAGGTATCTTATAATATCGTGATCCATGCTCATTGCTTCAGGTATCTTATACTATTGTGATCCATGCTCACTGCTTCAGGTATCTTATAATATCACCTGCTGCTCACTGCTTCAGGTATCTTATAATATCTCATACTGCTCACTGCTTCAGGTATCTTATAATACCATGATCCATGCTCACTGCTTCAGGTATCATATAATGTCATGATCCATGCTCACTGCTTCAGGTATCTTATAATATCATGATCCATGCTCACTGCTTCAGGTATCTTATAATATCATGATCCATGCTCACTGCTTCAGGTA
>NC_056745.1:175373185-175385685 GCF_019279795.1 Protopterus annectens | reverse complement strand
TAACTACCACTTCTTAAAATAGTTCTATATGTTTGAATCCCACAATAAAAGTGATAAGGGGAGTTGTATCCTATCATACCTCTCAACCTCTCAGTGCTAGAAATCTAGACAAAGCCAAAATAATTGGGGACAAAGGGCCAAAATAGGGACAGATTTTAATATCATTCCTATAAACTTCGGAAATTGCTAGAATAGCAGGTTTTGCATGATTGTGTATTTCATAAAGGATATGAAGTCTGAAACTTAAATATTTGTCATTAGTTAATATTATTTATTAACTTCAGTCCTCAATGATTTGCCAGAAAAAATGGAACTTTTATGAGGAACAGACCAAAAATATGAGGCGAAAATCTAAACATTCTGTGCAAAATTGGACAGTTGAGAGGTATGCGACCCTATTAATGTAAAAAAATTAATAGCAGAATATTTGAGAGGTATGTCATATAAACAACCAACTTGAATAAGTGAGCAAACCAGGGAAAAGCTATATTAACTTAGACTTTTATGACACATATCATAAAGAACAGCTGGGTTAGAAACATTTAGTAGAGGGAATAGTGACTCTGACTCATTAATTACCGCTCAAGTAATCACTCATCAGTCCATAGTAACAATATTCTTTCTAGCCTCAGGAGTACAGGTTTTCTATGTTCAGTGATATACAGTGGGCATAATCATGATGCTCATAAGGTGGCACAAAAAAAATGATCTGCACAGCAGGCAGCCTTGGTACTCATTAAAGATATATGACACACTGATATGATCTCATACACATTACGCTCGATATGAAATTTCCACTTACTGCATTTTTGTAGCTACTCCGTGCAACTTTAGACAATTTTGGCAAACAGATTCCATTTATTATTAATGTAGAATACTGATGTTGATCTGTTGTCCATAGAGCTTCTCACTGAGTGCATCCCCTTTATTGGGGTCACAGTAGCATGCTTGTCAAAGACAGCATCTTACTAAACAAAAGAAAGCTATGCTGAGTTTCCTAGTGATTTACACAACATGCAAAACTACCTAATTAATTATCCATGAGGGCTTTCTTTTCTTGCTGCCTTTTATGAATCACTCTTATGCTTTATGGAGCCTTATCCTAGTTGTTTAACTCCAGCATTCTGTTTCTTAGTCCACTAAGTAACAGTGTGAAATTTGAAAATACAGTTTGTAATGATGAAAGCAGGTAAGAATTAGAAATAGTATATACCTTTTTATCATAGGTGTAGAAGAAGAAAATAACCCAGTCATAGAATAATAAAAAAATTATTTCATAAAGAAAAATTGCTCTTCTTGTATTCAGTGAAGATATCATCTACACACTTTTGACACTTGGTTAGTGCTATAACTGTTTTTAATAAAGATCTCATGATGAATCCTGTCCCTCTGTAAGGAATCCATGAACAAACTTACAATTTATCACCTGAGTCACTTCATTTATTAAGGGCCTGATATTTATGTAATTTGTTCCAGAAATTTAAAAAAATATGCATCTGGATTTGTAAATATCCCCATCATGAGCCATAAGGCCTGCAGTAATAAGACTCTGTTTCTGCAATTCAGTAGTTTGTGATTCATAGAGACATAAGATGCAATGAGGATATACCTCATTGTGGGCTAATATGCATGTCTCTGACTCATGCTTAAGTACAGATCACTACTCACTGTGGTAGTTAGTATTGGTCATATTGTGTAAGCAGAGGCCCCACCCATTCACTGTCTCACACCTAGTATACACACACACACACACACACACACACACACACACACACACACACACACACACACACACACGCACACACGCGCACACACTAGACCCCATACCTCTCCCTGTAATTTCTGAATATTCCTGATTTCTCAGTTCTCTGCCCTCATTATTCACTGAAGATTTCAGTCAGTTATTAACGCTGGATGTTAGAGCTGCACATATCAGTCCACGTTATTCTTAAGGTCTAGTGGTTCCCCCAATCCCTTTGCTGTTAAAGTACCATAAAGGTGCAAGAGGTGAAAAAGGGTCTATATTAATTAATCAAACACTAATTCCAGCCAATGGCCATTCATTGAACAAAAACTAACAAATGGCCATTCATCGAATGTTCACTTCAGCGAACATTTTTCTAAGGGAAGGGAATTACTTGTACCCCACACTGACCATAACACAAACTACATTATATCAAACCCACTAAGTTGTGGGGGCTATGTCTCCCACACTCCCAATGTAGTGGGGGCTGCACCCACCACCCCATACTTATTTACACCAACTCCGAGATCACTTTACAGTGGGGAAAAGGACAAATTTCCTAATGCTGGCCAACTATCTCCCTTTCCTTGGAGAAATGTTTGCCGAAGTGAATGTTCGATGAATGGGTGTTCACTGAAATTAGTTTTCAATAAATTAATATACACCCAGTAAAAATATACTCAAACAGACAAATACACTAAGTGAGAGATGTAGTTACACATTGACACTGGAGGCTAGACTCTCCATACAGACAGAAAAGCACCAGACAGGTTGTCAGTGACTCACACGCATCACTTCCCGCACCTGCAGAGAACCACACACACATAGACCCACATATGTGGAGGTGTTTACATGTAACTTACCCAAACCTTAAAGGCCTCTCAGGAGCAGTCCCCAGAAACTCTACATGTTCACAAACAAGGTGATTCCCATCACAACACCTAAAGTCACATCGCATTGTGTCTCAACTACCAAGCACATAAGAAAAAACAATCCACAACCCACTAGTCTGGTCATAGAAGACTCCATTGTGAGGCACACTGCTGTTCCTCTTACCAGGATGGATAAGGGGAAGGTTACAGTTGATGGGCAGGGGCTAGGGTTTGCCAGATTATGCAAGCACTCAGGTTACTTACCCCTAAGTCCCAGTATGGCTTAGTCATTGTCCATATGGGCATGAGTCACCTGAAATGTATCATCTTGGACTACATGAAGAGAGACATGCTTGAGCTCTCAGAATATGTGTCACAGGCATTGAGCAGCACTCTTCCATCTCCAAGAACAATACCACAATACCAACAGAAAATGATCAACTTTAACAATTGGCTCAGCTACTGGTGTCATTACAAGAGGGTAAAATACTTGTCAGCCTGATAGGACATGGTTAACAGGCCATGCTGTTTTGACAGGGATGGTCTTCACCTGTCACCTCTAGGTTTTTGGATATTAGCCAAAATATTATCCACTCCTATAATGCATTTTTAGGCACTGCCAAACAGACAAAACTTCCAACACAACAAAAGGAACTCAGCACAAGCTAAATGTGTTACTGCTCATTGTTAGGAGCCTCAACAAGAAACTGCAACCCTTGGAAGCTCTCCTCACCCTGGAGAATGCTGACATCTGTGCAGTTAATGAAATATGGTTCCAGTCCACAGAAAGCACTCCAGCAGTGCATGGCCATAATGGGTTTTATACATTCTGACTACCAAATGAACATGAAAGAGCAAAAGGCAGAAGTGTATCTATCTACATAAACGATATGCAGCTCCATGCAAATGATTTATACCAGCAATGGAAAAAGAGAAAACTGACTACTGAGCCCTCTGGCTATTATCATATTTCTACTAGCCACAGGTCCCCCACCATGAACGAGGAAACCCATGGCTAGTTTCCAAGCTCCCCCAAATCCAGAAAACACAGAAACCTATGCAAAGGCATACACAAATGCCCTCTATGACCATATAAATGACTGCATAGAAATGGCACTACCAGCCTGAAATAAACCCATGTCAGATTGCAAAAACAAGCCACCCTGGTGGACCCCTGATATCAATAGGTTGTACAAGAAAAGAAAGAAAGTCCTGTTGAGAAGTAAGAGGACATGTGCACAACAGAGCAAAAATCCCTCATCAGTCAAAACAAGTGAATAAGGGAACTAGTCCAGTCTCTGAAAGCAGGTTTTGAAGTAAAAATTACCTCCAAAGCTAAGGATAACCATAAGGTACTTTTTCATTTATGTCCGCAGTCTTAAGGGCAACAGGCAACAAAGTACGGAATTAGTTGTAGATGGCATCACCTCTACTCAAATGGAAGATATGGTAAATCTTCTAACTGACAAATTCAGTTCAAATTTCATCTCCCCATCAGAAATACCCTCCACCGCCAATTATCATCAAAGAACAGGTTGTCACACAGCTTCGTTGAGGCCTGACAATATTCTAGGTTGTCTCTTAAACAGCTTAAATTATGACTTATCAAGACCCATTAGGATCTCCATTTAACCACAGCCTCTGGACTGGCTTTGTCTCAGTAGAGTGAAATGCAGCAACAGTCATCCCTCTGCATAAAGGGAACCATGTACTGACCTGGGAAATTACACAGCCATGAGTTTGACTAGTCATATATGTAAGGCCATGGAAAGGATAATCATGGACCTGATAAATAATGACATTGTAAATCTCCAAACACTGGACTTAACCCAATCGGCTTTGTCAAGGACAGGTCATGACTACCAAATCTGGTGGATTTCTTTGAGAAAGTCACTAAGGCCAAGGATGAGGGTAAAGCAGCACATACCACCTACCTTGACCCACTGTACTCAGCCTATATTAGATCAATAATTGAGTACAATGCACCATTTGACATGTACTTGGCTAAGGCACTTACAGCAGCTTCAGCAACCTCAGAGGTTCCTCACAAGGAAAATAGATGGTGTAAACAACATGAACTATGTACATAGGCTAAAAGTCCTATCCCTTTACTATATCTCCTACCAGCTATTAGGGGGTGACCTATGCCTGACCTACAAGGCACTCACAAATCCAGCCCTGATGGAGTTGCTACACATCTACAAGTCAGACAGCATGAGCGTCACCTGATCACCTAATCTAGGGATCTAAACTTCATCAGTGACTCAAACAAAACATACTGGAGGGACAGATTTGTGTCTCAGAGATCGCCCCTTTCTTGGAACAGACTTCCTATTCACATTGAGAAGATCCCTTTCCTGGCCCTCTTCAAATGTAATTTGGCTCAACAGATGGTGAATCACATATTCACTCCTGGGATAGTGCCTATGTCCTTTATGGACAGGGGCAATCTGTAAGATACTCAATGCACAGGCACAAATTCATGCCATCCTCTTGCCCCTAGGGGCCATTTATTGGGTAAAATCAGATTATATCACCTAGGCTTGTAAGGGCCCTTAAGCCATTAGCTTAGTAATCTCCTATGAACCTATGAATCTTTTTATATGATGCAGTAATTTTGTTGAAGGGAGTAAAATCTGGAAGCTGACAATTGTTTGGATAGGAAAGTGATCTGTATAGACATATTTCTCTTAAATGTATAAATTTAAGGAATGGTAACCTGTTTAGATGTTCATAAGGATTTACTTTCAGTAAATGTGGGGGATTTCAGCTTCTGGATAAAGAAATGCTGTGAATGAGTCCTCAAAATGTTTTGAATGACAGCCCAGTCTCATGTGATCATTGCCTCCCCTCATATATATAGATCTCCTTTACATGCCTGTTTCATTTCTGAACTGGGTAGATATACTTGGTACAACTGACTGCATACAGCAGCAACCCAGAAGCACTCAAGTCAAAAACGAGGAAAAAGAAGTACATAGGTTCATAGGTTCGTACTAGGCTATCTGCCCAAGGGCATTTATAAGCCTAGCCCATAGTTATTTGGCTTTCGCCACCCCTTTAGTTTGAATAAAACTATGCCTATTATTTTGCTGTGCCTCTGTCAAGCAGTGACACTGAAGTAATCCCTGGGGTATATCTGCGATCCCCCATCCATTGGTCAAGATTCCTCTTGAACAAGGCCAGCGAGGTGCTCTGCCTCACATGTACCAGGATTTTGTTCCACAGCATAGGGAGTCTCTGGGTGATGAATCTGTCCCTCCAGCACGTTCTATTAATAACCGTGTCAAAGTTTAAGTCTCCGCCCTTGTGGTTCTGAGGGATCTAGATTTTTTGAGGTGAAGCATATTCATCAAATCAGGGTTTGACATGGCCTTATATGTCAGGCACAGGTCACCTCTGAGCAAGCGGTATGAGACTGAATAGAGCTGGAGTTCTTTCAGTCGGGCAGCATAAGACATATTTTTGAGACCCTTTATCCTTTTGGTGAGGAACTTTTGGGGCCTTTCCAGCTGCTGCAGGTGTCGGGTCAGATACATTCCGAATGGGGCATTGTACTCAATCATAGGTCTAATGAGTGATGAGTACAGGGGACGATGACCTCCCTTGATCTAGATGTGAATCCCTTCATGATCAGGTGGGCAATGTAGAAGGTTTTCCTAACTACTTTAGCAACATGAGTGTCAAACGAAGGCTACTGTCAACCTGGGTCCCCAGATCCCTGATGACTTCTTCTGTGCTCAGTGGATTGCCACCTATATGGTAGCTAGGGTAACCTTGTTTTTCCCGAAGGGTATGACTATGCATTTCTTGGCATTTAACTTTAGGCCATGGCTCTGGCACCAGTTATCCATTTCTGTGAGGCCCTTCTGAAGGATATCTGTGTCAGATGTGTTTTCGACTATGGCCCAGTTTGCAGTCATCTGCAAACTTTGTCAGCCATAACCCTCCTGTGTTTGCTTGTACTTCAGAAAAGTAGATGCCGAACAAGAGTGGACCCAGGACTGATCCCTGTGGGACACCACTTGTGACAGGCTTTGAGTCTGACATGGCTCCAGCAACTCTGACCCTGTGGGTTCTGTCACTTAGCCAGTTTGCAACCCATCTTGTGATGTATGGGTTTACATTCAAGCTGATGAGTTTTTTGATGATACCTGAGTGGGGTATTGTGTCGAAGGCCTTTGCCAGGTCAAGGTAGGCTGTATGGACTACCTTTCCCTCATCAATGGCCTTGGTGACTGTCTCGAAAAAGTCAACCAAGTTGAAAAGGCATGATCTGCCTTTGACAAAGCCAAACTGGGTTGGATCCAAAGTCTGCAAGTTCCCTATGTCTTTATTTATGAGTTCCATTATGATCCTCTCCATGGCTTTGCAGATAAGGCTTGTCAAGCTAATGGGACGGTAATTTCCAGGGTCGGTGGAGGCACCGCCCTTGTGAAGTGGGACCACAGTCGCCGTGCGCCACTCCTTGGGTACGTATCCTGAGGTGTGGCTAAGATTAAACAGCTGTCCTAACTGCGGGTTTAATTCCTCATTGAGTTCGTGGAGCACGCAGCCGGGGACACCATCCGGTCCCATGGATGTTGTGTTTTTTGCTTTGGAGAGAGCAGTTCTCACCTGGGTGTTGGAGATGTTTGGGGGATGATGAATTTCTTCAGCACCTTCCTGCCTTAGTCCTCTGTGTTTAATTGCCAGATTGAAATTCCTTTGTGCTTGTTAAAAGCACAGTGATTTGCTGATCCTCTGTATTTGCCATTTGGTTACAAGGGTGCTTCCATAACGATTGCACCTTCCTTATGTAAAAAATAAGTGATAGAACTTTCTTTTTCTCATCAACTAATCCTGAGTGGGAAGGAATGGCACCATTAGTAGACTGAAATGTATCTGGAAGGATTTGGATTGTTGGATTAGCAGATGACTACAAAATCTGAATTGTACTAGAGTATGATCATGATTTTTTACTACTAAACAACTATTTGCAGGGGCTCTATACTTGGCAACTAGGACTGGCTAAAAATCTAATAGTGAAAATGTAGGCTGATGTTTTTTTTAGTAAGAATAACATTCCCTTCCAAGGTATATTACAAAACCATATGTTGTTAGATGTTACCCAATATAAATATATTTGAATAAATATATGCTCCAATGTAACAGTTTGCATGCATGTTAGTGGATTAAAAAAACAAGGCATGTTGGCATACTATTTCAGGGCATTTCTAGATGAGACCAAGATAAGTTACCTGAACTACATAAGAACTTTATCATACTTATAGCAGAATACAATTCTACAACTTGAATCTACACATTAGGCTAGTTTAAGTGAACAGCAATTGTTCAGTGTAAAAAATTGCATCTGTTTACCAATTAGTACAGTTGTATTAGATGAACTCTTTTGTTTGCATATAGAATATAAAAAGACAAAACATTAATGTAGAAGCTTTGAGTTAGATATTTATTCTAGCATAAGAAAATTAAGACAAACAGATACTAACTTTATTAAATTACGTAAGCTGGTCAATAGGGAGTTGTACACGACTCAAACAATTCCAGGTTTATGGAATAAACTGACGCATTATGTAAGTATCCCATAGCACTTTAAGAAAAATCTTGATGAATGGGTTGAAAATTGAGAGTATGATGCTAATATAAGGCAAGCAGTCAGTGTTATTTCATCTCTAGTTTGACTTACACACTGGCACAAGGAATTTATTCTGTCTTACTCTTTTTTAACCTCCACATGCTCCTCTACCTGACTCAATCAGCATATTTATTCTAAGGCGCAAGAGACAGAAATCCTCAGACTAGTCAAGAGACATATGGCATGTTCATTCCTACATGGGTACCAAAATCATCCCACTAATTTTCCAACAGTGAGAGATGGATGGCAGAGAGTGGGCTATCTTGCTGGTAATTTAGGGATAATGCCTCCACTTACTCCCTTGGCTCGGTGCATATGTACATGGGCTGTACATGCTCATAGGCTCATGCTCCATGGCTGTAATACCCAACGTGTCCACTAGGGGCAAGTCAGAGCTATGTCCATGTCCCACCACCCACCCACATACACACATCAATGGTCATCCCAGCAGCAGCTGTTGAACTTCTGCCAAGACAGCAAAGTCAGAAGCCTGAGATACTAATCACACTTGGGTCACCTGAGCTGTAGCCATGGCTTTAGCCCTCCATGCCACTGAAGCTGCAGCTTTCTGGATTATTTTGATGCTTTTTTTTTTGGCAGTTGTGAAAATTCCTAACAAACTGAGGATTTGGAGTGGGAAACCCTCATTTAACTATTACATAACTTTGTCTTGCTTTTTCACATCTATCTGTGCATCCTCTGCAGGTTCATCCCAAAACATTTTCTCATTTAAATATGTGTCAATATCCCTGGTCCTGACATATTCAGGGAAGGACTCTGTTATATGCCATGAATGTCATCTACACAGTAATCCACAGCATTAAAAACAGATTAGTTATTTTTTACTTATTTTGTCAGCCATAGACAAACATTCATTTTTCTAACCTTTGTTATCCGACTTTGAGAGGTCATCTTTTATGTTCACAACCTCCTCTACAATTGTGCTTTGGTCCCAAATCATTTGTGCTAAACAGGTGAAGATCCAAACTCTGAGACAGGGAAACACGTAAACCTTTTTGCTTAAACTGTCTTACACACTAATTTCCTTATTTGGATGAAATGCTTATTTTGTTTCAGTTTTTCTCCATGTTTAGGTTAAGGAAAAAGCAACATTTCTCATTAATTAATATATCTTGTCCACCAGGTTTACCCCTATGCATTGTGTCAGCTTTTGTAAACACTGTGGTCTACTGTCTGACGAATTATCTTAATCCTCTTAAATGTCTTAAAAAGAGTGATTTAGAAGAGGTACTTCTGCTTCTAGAACTGAGGGAATAAGGTTGGGCAGATGAGTATCTTGGGTGAGCAGTTACCTATTTGTTATGTTACTATAAGACTCCTTTACATACACTTTATTATAGGTATCGCCATAGAGTTTGAGATGTTCATGCCTACAGCTGTGAAATGGTTTTCCCCAGTTCTTATTGTAATCTGTGTATGACTGCAGAAAAATTTAGCAAATGCACATTATTGCTTTTGCTTTTCCCACTGAAGTAAGAGATTCCCTGGCAATCCATTATTAAATAATCAACCTTTCTTTGGCCTTCAGTATGAGCCGACACCCTTGCTTTACACTATATTATATAGGGATCAAAAACTGGGAAGCATCCAGGCGTACTGGAGGAGGAGGAAGAGGGAAATATTTAGAAGATGGAGGAATGATAGTGTCCCTATAAAAGTGTAAAACAAGTCTTAGACATAGACAGAGATATGGGCCAAATGATATTCCGAATGCATGCCAGCTGCTGTATCTAGATGAGGTCAATTTAACTTCAAGCGCAGATATTTAAATTCAACGCAGATAGTAATGGTGCCATCAACTGATAAATCCCAGTCCCTGAAACATATATGTCCTGCCACTGCTGACAGGTGAGCCTTGTAGTACAGGTACTGGGGTGCCAGTGGCAGATACTTTGGAGGTGTGATAGAAGCAGGCAAATACTGTGATGATGCCATTGTATCAGGAACACTCAATCAGTGAATATTCAATATATAGCAGGAAGAAAGTGTTCTAGCAAGGAATTTCTTTTAATTTTCTGATTTTGTACTTGCAGTGGTTTAGAGCAAAATGTTTCTTTATTTTCTTATCTATCTTTATATTGCTACCCACAAAGAAAGGCAATTTGACCTATGAAACTCTAAATGCTGGGGTGTCTGGCACAAATTGATGAAGAAGAAAGTGATGGCTAGTCAGTGAGATATTATATCAATCACTAAAGGAAAATAATTCTTATCCTCCAAAAATGGAAACAGTGGGGAATTGGTACAGAGAAACAAACTCCTGTATTATTAGCCTGTGCTAGGCAGCAATATTGGAATTGAGTTATAATTGTTTCAATGATTCTAATTTTACAGTACTGAAGTCACGCATAAACCTTCTGCACTGATTCACAAGGCCTGGCCCTGCTAAACAAAGTTACATATGTGCATAGAATGGTGTGCTAAAAACTGCAAAAAATGAATTGTTCACTGTACAACTCTAACTTGCTGACATGATGACAGATATATTACTTATTTTTTTTTGACCAGGAAATGTTAAAGGATGAAGTCCGAACATTGACATATAGGAACTCTATGTACCATAATAAGCACATCTTCAAAGACAAGGTGGTATTGGATGTTGGGAGTGGCACAGGGATCCTGTCCATGTTTGCTGCCAGGGCTGGAGCCAAGAAGGTTTATGGGGTGAGTCAGTTTGTGACGTTGCTTATAATAACCAAAAGCAAAGCAGAACTGTGTGACTCATTATTCAGTGGTTAGCAACATGCAATGTCCGTATGAAAATGTTGAGCAACATGCAAATAATACCTGTAATGGAAACATGTCATTGGCTGAACTTAAGTTGCCACACTTCTATTATACTTGCTATTGCCTAATGTCAGACAGATATTTGGCAGAGTTCAGTAACTAATAGTGTTTGCTATTCATGGCAGATAATGCCACAGAGCTGAAGTGCTTGAATTACTGTTTTGGTCAGTTTGGTGAAAATGTTGCTACAATGAAATGGATTACTGCATCTCAGACTTCTAGCAATTTCCACAGTGCTATGACCCTGCAGCTGATTAAATCATTTTGTAGCAAGGCTACAAACTGAACCATCCCCCACAAGAAAAACACTTTTAAAAGAATTAGTTAAATGACATTTACATCACTTGTTTTTTGATTAAATAATTTGATTGTTTGATCATTTAATGATTTGACTTGTGTGGAATTGTCTTGGTCCTGTTACTCAGACCCAAGGAGGTCTACTGAAGATATCATTTCTCAATGATGTTTAAGTGCATGTCTTTCATTCTTTATTTATGTTCTGCATATTTTAAATGCTTTTAATTTAATGGGTTTTAATGTCCCATGAAAAATATTTTACATGAAAGTAATCACATTTTCTACCATCTATTTTCATATGCCTTCAGCTGCATACCATTCTGATCTGATAGAATTTAGCCCTGGGCTTGGATGCTTACTTATAAACCCATCAGTAGAGTAATTAAAATTCATTTGCAACAGATGTTTCAGATTCTTTTATTTATATCTTGGGAACTGTTACATGTGCACATATGACAAGCATATGCAGAATGATAAGTAGCTATTCAGTTGCATTGATCGCCATCCCCAACCCTGCCCGTGGGTCTTGGTTTGCTCTTCATGATGAAACAAATGAGAAAAAAAAATTCAGAAGGTGTGTGCAAATTTACCATCACTAATGTTCACAATGGGATTGTTGCTATTATACTCTGCAGTTATTTAGAAAAAGTATTACTTAACCGTTTAATAACTCCCCTTTCTCAATGGTGCGTCTTCCTTTTGGTGTCCATTCCTGCTGCTGTGAGTAAGTGGAGAGTTTTTCTTGGAAACTGACCAGGCATGTTTTCATTTGTATATGCTCAAATGTTTTGGTATGAATAGACAGTCAGAGGTAGAACAGAATTTCCCACCGCTAACAATGTAGCCATACATCGCTTGCGCTGTAATACTTCCTACAGTTGAAATATTGCAGTTACATTTTGCCAGTACAGCTTTAAGTATTTTAGGAGGTTTCTGAGAAGCTTCCCATTTTTTTTTCTATTCAGGTACATTCCTTTTGTTATGTAGTATCAAATAGCACCAAACTGGTAATAACAGACATTTTTGTTAAAAATCTCAGTGAATATATTTTTGGTAGTAATGATTATATTTTACCACTGCTAAAAGTATCAACAGATTCATGGACTTTTCTGACCAAATGTATAATAAATATAGCCATCAT